>NC_134487.1:232919779-233083695 GCF_040206685.1 Ascaphus truei | reverse complement strand
CCTTTCTCCCCCCCCCGCTCCCCTTTCTCCCCCCCCCGCTCCCTTTCTCCCCCCCCCGCTCCCCTTTCTCCCCCCCCCGCTCCCCTTTCTCCCCCCCCGCTCCCCTTTCTCCCCCCCCCGCTCCCCTTTCTCCCCCCCCCCGCTCCCCTTTCTCCCCCCCCCCGCTCCCCTTTCTCCCCCCCCCGCTCCCCTTTCTCCCCCCCCGCTGCCCTTTCTCCCCCCCCCACCGCTCCCCTTTCTCCCCCCCCCACCGCTCCCCTTTCTCCCCCCCCACCGCACCCCTTTCTCCCCCCCCCACCGCACCCCTTTCTCCCCCCCCCACCGCACCCCTTTCTCCCCCCCTACCGCTCCCCTTTCTGCCCCCCCGCTCCCCTTTCTGCCCCCCCGCTCCCCTTTCTCCCCCCCCGCTCCCCTTTCTCCCCCCCCCGCTCCCCTTTCTCCCCCCCCCGCTCCCCTTTCTCCCCCCCCCGCTCCCCTTTCTCCCCCCCCCGCTCCCCTTTCTCCCCCCCCCGCTCCCCTTTCTCCCCCCCCCGCTCCCCTTTCTCCCCCCCCGCTCCCCTTTCTCCCCCCCCCCCCGCTCCCCTTTCTCCCCCCCCCCCGCTCCCCTTTCTCCCCCCCCCCCCGCTCCCCTTTCTCCCCCCCCCCCCGCTCCCCTTTCTCCCCCCCCCCCCCGCTCCCCTTTCTCCCCCCCCCCCCGCTCCCCTTTCTCCCCCCCCCCCGCTCCCCTTTCTCCCCCCCCCCCGCTCCCCTTTCTCCCCCCCCCCGCTCCCCCCCCTTTCTCCCCCGCTCCCCTTTCTCCCCCCCCGCTCCCCTTTCTCCCCCCCCCGCTCCCCTTTCTCCCCCCCCCCCGCTCCCCTTTCTCCCCCCCCCGCTCCCCTTTCTCCCCCCCCCCCCGCTCCCCTTTCTCCCCCCCCCCCCCGCTCCCCTTTCTCCACCCCCCCGCTCCCCTTTCTCCTCCCCGCGCCCCTTTCTCCCCCTCCCCCCCGCTCCCCTTTCTCCCCCCCCGCTCCCCTTTCTCCCCCCCCGCTCCCCTTTCTCCCCCCCCGCTCCCCTTTCTCCCCCCCCCCGCTGCCCTTTCTCCCCCCCCCACCGCTCCCCTTTCTCCCCCCCGCTCCCCTTTCTCCCCCCCCGCTCCCCTTTCTCCCCCCCCCACTGCCCTTTCTCCCCCCCCACCGCTCCCCTTTCTCCCCCCCCCACCGCACCCCTTTCTCCCCCTCCCCCCCGCTCCCCTTTCTCCCCCTCCCCCCCGCTCCCCTTTCTCCCCTCCCCCCCGCTCCCCTTTCTCCCCCTCCCCCCCGCTCCCCTTTCTCCCCCTCCCCCCCGCTCCCCTTTCTCCCCCTCCCCCCCGCTCCCCTTTCTCCCCCCCCGCTCCCCTTTCTCCCCCCCGCTCCCCTTTCTCCCCCCCCGCTCCCCTTTCTCCCCCCCCGCTCCCCTTTCTCCCCCCCCCGCTCCCCTTTCTCCCCCCCCGCTCCCCTTTCTCCCCCCCCCCGCTCCCCTTTCTCCCCCCCCGCTCCCCTTTCTCCCCCCCCCCGCTCCCCTTTCTCCCCCCCCCCCCGCTCCCCTTTCTCCCCCCCCCCGCTCCCCTTTCTCCCCCCCCCCCGCTCCCCTTTCTCCCCCCCCCCCGCTCCCCTTTCTCCCCCCCCCCGCTCCCCTTTCTCCCCCCCCCCGCTCCCCTTTCTCCCCCCCCCGCTCCCCTTTCTCCCCCCCCGCTCCCCTTTCTCCCCCCCCCGCTCCCCTTTCTCCCCCCCCCGCTCCCCTTTCTCCCCCCCCCGCTCCCCTTTCTCCCCCCCCCCGCTCCCCTTTCTCCCCCCCCCCCGCTCCCCTTTCTCCCCCCCCCGCTCCCCTTTCTCCCCCCCCCGCTCCCCTTTCTCCCCCCCGCTCCCCTTTCTCCCCCCCCGCTCCCCTTTCTCCCCCCCCCCGCTCCCCTTTCTCCCCCCCCCGCTCCCCTTTCTCCCCCCCCCCGCTCCCCTTTCTCCCCCCCCGCTCCCCTTTCTCCCCCCCCCCGCTCCCCTTTCTCCCCCCCCGCTCCCCTTTCTCCCCCCCCCCCGCTCCCCTTTCTCCCCCCCCCCGCTCCCCTTTCTCCCCCCCCCCGCTCCCCTTTCTCCCCCCCCCCCGCTCCCCTTTCTCCCCCCCCCCCGCTCCCCTTTCTCCCCCCCCCGCTCCCCTTTCTCCCCCCCCCGCTGCCCTTTCTCCCCCCCCCACCGCTCCCCTTTCTCCCCCCCCCACCGCTCCCCTTTCTCCCCCCCCCACCGCACCCCTTTCTCCCCCCCCACCGCACCCCTTTCTCCCCCCCCCACCGCACCCCTTTCTCCCCCCCTACCGCTCCCCTTTCTGCCCCCCCCGCTCCCCTTTCTGCCCCCCCCGCTCCCCTTTCTGCCCCCCCCGCTCCCCTTTCTCCCCCCCCCCGCTCCCCTTTCTCCCCCCCCCCGCTCCCCTTTCTCCCCCCCCGCTCCCCTTTCTCCCCCCCCCGCTCCCCTTTCTCCCCCCCCCGCTCCCCTTTCTCCCCCCCCCCGCTCCCCTTTCTCCCCCCCCCGCTCCCCTTTCTCCCCCCCGCTCCCCTTTCTCCCCCCCCGCTCCCCTTTCTCCCCCCCCCGCTCCCCTTTCTCCCCCCCCCCCGCTCCCCTTTCTCCCCCCCCCCCCCGCTCCCCTTTCTCCCCCCCGCTGCCCTTTCTCCCCCCCCCACCGCTCCCCTTTCTCCCCCCCCCACCGCTCCCCTTTCTCCCCCCCCCACCGCACCCCTTTCTCCCCCCCCCACCGCACCCCTTTCTCCCCCCCCACCGCACCCCTTTCTCCCCCCCTACCGCTCCCCTTTCTGCCCCCCCGCTCCCCTTTCTGCCCCCCCGCTCCCCTTTCTCCCCCCCCCGCTCCCCTTTCTCCCCCCCCCCGCTCCCCTTTCTCCCCCCCCGCTCCCCTTTCTCCCCCCCCCCGCTCCCCTTTCTCCCCCCCCCCGCTCCCCTTTCTCCCCCCCCCGCTCCCCTTTCTCCCCCCCCCGCTCCCCTTTCTCCCCCCCCCGCTCCCCTTTCTCCCCCCCCCCCCGCTCCCCTTTCTCCCCCCCCCCGCTCCCCTTTCTCCCCCCCCCCCCGCTCCCCTTTCTCCCCCCCCCCCCGCTCCCCTTTCTCCCCCCCCCCCCGCTCCCCTTTCTCCCCCCCCCCGCTCCCCTTTCTCCCCCCCCCGCTCCCCTTTCTCCCCCCCCCGCTCCCCTTTCTCCCCCCCCCCCGCTCCCCTTTCTCCCCCCCCCCCCGCTCCCCTTTCTCCCCCCCCCCCCGCTCCTCTTTCTCCCCCGCTCCCCTTTCTCCCCCCCCGCTCCCCTTTCTCCCCCCCCGCTCCCCTTTCTCCCCCCCCGCTCCCCTTTCTCCCCCCCCCCGCTCCCCTTTCTCCCCCCCCCCGCTCCCCTTTCTCCCCCCCCCGCTCCCCTTTCTCCCCCCCCCCGCTCCCCTTTCTCCCCCCCCCCGCTCCCCTTTCTCCCCCCCCCCGCTCCCCTTTCTCCCCCCCCCCGCTCCCCTTTCTCCCCCCCCCCGCTCCCCTTTCTCCCCCCCCCGCTCCCCTTTCTCCCCCCCCCCCCCGCTCCCCTTTCTTCCCCCCCCCGCTCCCCTTTCTTCCCCCCCCCCCGCTCCCCTTTCTCCCCCCCCCCCGCTCCCCTTTCTCCCCCCCCCGCTCCCCTTTCTCCCCCCCCCGCTCCCCTTTCTCCCCCCCCCGCTCCCCTTTCTCCCCCCCCGCTCCCCTTTCTCCCCCCCCCGCTCCCCTATCTCCCCGCTCCCCTTTCTCCCCCCCCCCGCTCCCCTTTCTCCCCCCCCCCGCTCCCCTTTCTCCCCCCCCCGCTCCCCTTTCTCCCCCCCCCCCCGCTCCCCTTTCTCCCCCCCCCCCGCTCCCCTTTCTCCCCCCCCCCCCCGCTCCCCTTTCTCCCCCCGCTCCCCTTTCTCCCCCCCCCCCACTCCCCTTTCTCCCCCCCCCCCGCTCCCCTTTCTCCCCCCCCCCGCTCCCCTTTCTCCCCCCCCCCGCTCCCCTTTCTCCCCCCCCCGCTCCCCTTTCTCCCCCCCCCCGCTGCCCTTTCTCCCCCCCCCACCGCTCCCCTTTCTCCCCCCCCCCACCGCTCCCCTTTCTCCCCCCCCCCACCGCACCCCTTTCTCCCCCCCCCACCGCACCCCTTTCTCCCCCCCCCACCGCACCCCTTTCTCCCCCCCTACCGCTCCCCTTTCTGCCCCCCCCGCTCCCCTTTCTGCCCCCCCGCTCCCCTTTCTGCCCCCCCCGCTCCCCTTTCTCCCCCCCCCCGCTCCCCTTTCTCCCCCCCCCCGCTCCCCTTTCTCCCCCCCCCGCTCCCCTTTCTCCCCCCCCCGCTCCCCTTTCTCCCCCCCCCGCTCCCCTTTCTCCCCCCCCCCGCTCCCCTTTCTCCCCCCCCCGCTCCCCTTTCTCCCCCCCCCCGCTCCCCTTTCTCCCCCCCCGCTCCCCTTTCTCCCCCCCCCCGCTCCCCTTTCTCCCCCCCCCCGCTCCCCTTTCTCCCCCCCCCGCTCCCCTTTCTCCCCCCCGCTGCCCTTTCTCCCCCCCCCACCGCTCCCCTTTCTCCCCCCCCCACCGCTCCCCTTTCTCCCCCCCCCACCGCACCCCTTTCTCCCCCCCCCACCGCACCCCTTTCTCCCCCCCCCCACCGCACCCCTTTCTCCCCCCCTACCGCTCCCCTTTCTGCCCCCCCGCTCCCCTTTCTGCCCCCCCGCTCCCCTTTCTCCCCCCCCCGCTCCCCTTTCTCCCCCCCCCCGCTCCCCTTTCTCCCCCCCCCGCTCCCCTTTCTCCCCCCCCCCGCTCCCCTTTCTCCCCCCCCGCTCCCCTTTCTCCCCCCCCCGCTCCCCTTTCTCCCCCCCCCGCTCCCCTTTCTCCCCCCCCCGCTCCCCTTTCTCCCCCCCCCCCCGCTCCCCTTTCTCCCCCCCCCCCGCTCCCCTTTCTCCCCCCCCCCCCGCTCCCCTTTCTCCCCCCCCCCCCGCTCCCCTTTCTCCCCCCCCCCCCGCTCCCCTTTCTCCCCCCCCCCGCTCCCCTTTCTCCCCCCCCCGCTCCCCTTTCTCCCCCCCCCCGCTCCCCTTTCTCCCCCCCCCCCGCTCCCCTTTCTCCCCCCCCCCCCGCTCCCCTTTCTCCCCCGCTCCCCTTTCTCCCCCCCCGCTCCCCTTTCTCCCCCCCCGCTCCCCTTTCTCCCCCCCCCGCTCCCCTTTCTCCCCCCCCCGCTCCCCTTTCTCCCCCCCCCGCTCCCCTTTCTCCCCCCCCCGCTCCCCTTTCTCCCCCCCCCCGCTCCCCTTTCTCCCCCCCCCCGCTCCCCTTTCTCCCCCCCCCCCGCTCCCCTTTCTCCCCCCCCCGCTCCCCTTTCTCCCCCCCCCCGCTCCCCTTTCTCCCCCCCCCGCTCCCCTTTCTCCCCCCCCCCCCGCTCCCCTTTCTTCCCCCCCCCCGCTCCCCTTTCTTCCCCCCCCCCGCTCCCCTTTCTCCCCCCCCCCGCTCCCCTTTCTCCCCCCCCCGCTCCCCTTTCTCCCCCCCCGCTCCCCTTTCTCCCCCCCCCCGCTCCCCTTTCTCCCCCCCCGCTCCCCTTTCTCCCCCCCCCGCTCCCCTATCTCCCCGCTCCCCTTTCTCCCCCCCCCCCGCTCCCCTTTCTCCCCCCCCGCTCCCCTTTCTCCCCCCCCCGCTCCCCTTTCTCCCCCCCCCCCCGCTCCCCTTTCTCCCCCCCCCCCGCTCCCCTTTCTCCCCCCCCCCCGCTCCCCTTTCTCCCCCCGCTCCCCTTTCTCCCCCCCCCCCACTCCCCTTTCTCCCCCCCCCCCGCTCCCCTTTCTCCCCCCCCCCCCGCTCCCCTTTCTCCCCCCCCGCTCCCCTTTCTCCCCCCCCCCCCGCTCCCCTTTCTCCCCCCCCCCCCCCGCTCCCCTTTCTCCCCCCCCCCCAACAAATACTCACCTATTGTTCCACGATTTATAAATAATACTACCTATTACGCATTTACATCCCGGGCAACGCCGGGTCTCTCAGCTAGTATATATATATAGATGGATATATATCCCCTCTCTCTCCCCCCTGCTTTCTCCCTGCCCCCCACTCTCTCCCCCGTCCCCCCCTTTCTCCCCCCCACCCCCTCTCCCCCCTCCCTCTCTCCCACCCCCTCCCTTCCTGCGCTCTCCTGCCCCCCCCTGCGCTCTCTCTCCTGCCCCCCCTGCGCTCTCTCCTGCCCCCCCCCTGCGCTCTCTCTCCTGCCCCCCCCCTGCGCTCTCTCCTGCCCCCCTACGCTCTCTCCTGCCCCCCCTGCGCTCTCTCTCCTGCCCCCCCTGCGCTCTCTCCCTCTCACCCCCTGCGCTCTCTCCCTCTCACCCCCTGCGCTCTCTCCCTCTCACCCCCTGCGCTCTATCCCTCCCACCCCCTGCGCTCTCTCTCTCCCCCCTTGCTCTCTCTCTCCCTCCCCTTGCGCTCTCTCCCCCCCTGCGCTCTCTCCCCCCCTGCGCTCTCTCCCCCCCTGCGCTCTCTCCCCCCCTGCGCTCTCTCCCCCCCCCGCGCTCTCTCCCCCCCCCGCGCTCTCTCCCCCCCCTGCGCTCTCTCTCACCCCTGTGCTCTCTGCCCCCCCCCGTTTCGTGTGCCCCCCCGTTTCGTGTGCCCCCCCGTTTCGTGTGCCCCCCTCCCCCCTGTTTCGTGTGCCCCCCTCCCCCCGTTTCATGTGCCCCCCCGTTTCGTGTGTCCCCCCCGTTTCATGTGCCGCCCCCCCCCCCCCTGTTTCATGTCAGAGGACAGCAACCAATGCAATGCAATACAAGCTCCCAATGCTTGTATTGCATTGGTTTTGCTTGCTGACCTCTGATTGGGTACATTTGGTCATGTGCTCAAATGTCGGAGCGGCAGTGTCAAAATTTTGAATCTCCTGAAACTGAGCTCCGACTGCAGCTCACGGGCACGCGCAGGGGGGGGGGATCACGCAGGCCACACACATTGTTGCAATGTGTCTCATCGTGGCCAGCGTGAGCGCCCGCACCAGCTCAACGCCACCCTGGACGCAGCCTTAGAAGGGGAAGCAGGGGCAAGAGGAAGAGGCAGGCCAGTTCTGAGCTGACCCATCCCAATAGAGTTGCCATATTGAGTGAAGATATTGGGTGTATCAGGGAAGAAATGGCAAGGCTGGGGGAGATTCCTCTTGCAGCAAGGGGATAGTTCCTCCAGCACAGAGGGGACGGGATACTCAGAGACCAAGAAAGATTGTGGTGGTAGGAGACTCCATTGTTAGGAAGGTAAGAGAGGGCAATCTGTTGCCATGACCGCATGAACCGAACTGTTTGTTGTCTCGCAGTGCTCGGGTTTGGCACATTGTGGATCAGGTAGACGGATTGTTGGAAGGGGCTGCTACTGACCCAGCGGTCTTGGTAAACGGAGGGTCCTGAATAATTATATCAGGGATCTAGGCAGCAAGCTTAAGGCAAGGATCTCCAAGGTAGTATTTTCTGAAATACTACCAGTGCCATGCCACCCCAGGGAGACAGTCGGAGATTAGGGAGGTTAATGCATGGCTACAAAAGTGGTGTAAGAAGGAGGGTTTGGGGTTTTTAGGGCACTACTTTTCTGAGAGGTGCTATTTGCACCTCAATGAAGAGAAATCGTCTGTGCTAGGGGGGAGAATGTTATAAAGGTTGGAGAGATTTTTAACTAGGATGGAGGAAGGAGGAATGAGAAGCAGAAATGAACTAAATAGAATAGATAGGGCTGGGAAATAGCAAGGGGTCATGGAGGCAGAATGGGGGCAAGTGGTAGTTTGGCAAGCAGGGTGACACCCATATTAAATACAGATAATACTAGAAAACTCTAAAGACTAAATCCAATTGGCATAGAAAGGAAGCAGATAAAATAATAGTACAGACTGGAACAATCCTTAAATGCATGCTTGCTAATGCAAAAAGCCTGACAGATAAAATGGGTGAGCTTTAATTAATAGCTAAAAGGGAGCAGTATGATATAATAGGCATTACTGAAACATGGTGGGATGAAACTCAGGACTGGGCAGTTAATTTAAAGGGTTATTCCCCTTTTCCAAAGGATCGAGCAAATAGAAGAGGAGGTGGAGTATGTTTATATGTTAAACCAGATCTAAAACCTATTATAAGGGAAGATTTTTATGAAGGGAATTATGAAAATGTAGAGACCTTGTGGATAGAAATTAGCAGTGGAGGTAAAAGTATAAAGAAAATGTTTGTAGGGATATGCTATAAACCACCAAATATCTGTGAGATGAGGAAGCTAAAATACTTGTGCAAATGGAGAAGGCATCAAAACTGGGTCATGTTTGCATTATAGGTGATTTTAATTATCTGGACATAGACTGGGGCAATGAGATTAGCATTACAACTAAAGGAAACAGGTTTTTGGGGGTGCTTAAAGACAATTATATGACCCAAATTATTGAGGAACCATCCAGGAGAGGGGAAATACTAGATTTGGTAATATCAAACAATGTAGAAATTATAACAAATATTCAAGTCCGGGAGCATTTGATCCTAACATAGACTCATTTGAAATAAATGATCAAAAAACATATATGGGTTCAACAAAGACTTAACATTTTAGAAAGGTAGATTTTAATAAACTGAGGAATAATTTCACATGATGTTTTTGCAGGGAAAAATGTAGAAGATAAATGGTCAGTCTTTAAAACATTGTTAAAAAAGCACACTTTTCAGTGTATATCCTTTGGTAATAAATATAAAAGAAATAAGTCTAAACCAATGTTGCTAAATAAACAAGTAGGGGAGGAAATGGAAAAGAAGAAGCAGGCGTTTAGATTTTTGAAGTTAAAAGGTATAGAGGCATCGTATCAGAATTATAAGGAATGTAGCAAAGGTTGTAAAAGGGCAATCAAATTAGCAAAAAATCTAAATGAAAAAAGGATTGCAATAGAAAATAAGATCAACCCTAAAAAGTTATTTAAGTGCCTTAATAGCAAAAAAAAGTTGAAAATAAAATATAGGACCTTTTCAGTGTGAGATGGGCAGGCAAATTATTGGAGATAAGGATAAAAGCAGAGGTATTAAACACATTCTTTGCCTCTGTATTTACCAGGGAAAGGCCGCGCTTATAGTGCTGGCGACGCGACCAATGATGTCACCCGTCACCACCAGCGAAAGTTGTAATTTGATTTGAAGCGACTGTCGCCAGCGACGTCACCAAAGGGGGCGGGCCGCGGTCTCTGATTGGTTTAGAGACAGTCACATGTGGCGACTGTCTCTAAAAAATCAAATAGAACCAGTTTCCAAATTTTCAGACGCGACGTCATTCTGTCGCCGTCGCGCTTACTATAAGCGCCGGCGACGGAGTCAATTGATTTGTTTTGGAGCGACGTCGCGTCGCCTTCGCAAGGCACTATAAGTGCAGCCTAAGAGTCAATTGCAATAATAGTGCCACAGGAGGAAGCCACAACCTCTATATTAACAAACAATTGGTTAACTGAGGAAGAATTTCATAGGCTGCTTAATAAAATTTAAGTAAAAAAGGCACCTGGCCCCTATGGCATACATCCAAGAGTTCTTAAGGAGTTAAGTTCAGTAATAGCCAAACAATTACATTTAATATTCAAGGACATTTCCACAGTCTCAGTACCACAAGATTGGCGTAAAGCAGACATGGTGCCTATTTACTTAGGAAAGAAAGAATCCCGTTGTTGCTGCACTAGTGTACACCCTCAGCAGTGTAAAAACGTTTCATTAATCAATATATCTAAAAAATATACATGTGGGTCTATATGTTTGTAACGACGAGAACATAAAAATAAAATAAAAATGGAGACAAGCGTGCGTTCTATTTGGGAACTCAGATAGTTCAATTGGTCTTCTATATCCCTGTATTATGATATATATTTCGGTAAATCAATAGAAGTGAACTTAGTATCCTGTTTGCAATCTTCTATATACTGCTATGTATTATAGCTGGACTAGCTGAGAGACCCGGCGTTGCCCGTGAGTCACACTGCCCCCCGCCCCACACTGTCCCCCCCCTCACACACACACACACACTGTCCCCCCCCCACACACACACACTGCCTCCCCCCTCCCCCACACACACACTGCCTCCCCCTCCCCCACACACACACTGTCCCCCCCTCCCCCACACACACACTGTCCCCCCTCCCCCACACACACTGTCCCCCCCCACACACACACTGTCCCCCCCCACACACACTGTCCCTCCCCCACACACACTGTCCCCCCCCCCACACACACACTGTCCCCCTCTCCCCCCCCACACACACTGTCCCTCCACCCCACACACACACACACACACACAGTGTCCCACACACACTGTCCCCCCCTCTCCCCTCCACACACTGTCCCCCCCCACACACACACACTGTTCCCCCCCTCACACACACACACTGTCCCCCCTCCCCCACACACTGTCCCCCCCCTCACACACACACACACACTGTCCCCCCCCCTCCCCCACACACACACTGTCCCCCCCTCCCCCACACACACACAAAGGCCCCTCGCCTCTGCCAGGACTCACAGCACCGCTCCTCTCTCCCGCGCTCCTCCGATTGTCGCGCGCCTGGCCCTTCTCTGCTCTCCCTCCTCCCGTCCGGGGAGCGCTGCGCACGCGCCCCCTCTCTGCACCTGTGAGCGCGAGCCGCCGGGAAACCTGCAGCAGGGAAGGTGCAGGGCCTGTCCGTGTGACGGGGGAGAGTGACGGCCACCGGGAGGGGGGAAGGTGCGGGGCCTGTCCGGGGGGGGGGAAGGTGAGCTGCGGTCCGGGTGACGGGGGGTTCTCTGCTCTCCCTCCTCCCGTCCAGGGAGCGCTGCGCACGCGCCCTCTCTGCACCTGTGAGCGCGAGCCGCCGGGAAACGTGCAGCAGGGAAGGTGCAGGGCCTGTCCGTGTGACGGGGGAGAGTGACGGCCACCAGGAGGGGGGAAGGTGCGGGGCCTGTCCGGGGTGGGGGAAGGTGAGCTGCGGTCCGGGTGACGGGGGAGAGTGACGGCCACCGGGAGGTGGGAAGGTGAGCTGCAAGGGGGCCTGAAGCAGTGGTGTGAGTGTGTGAGGCCAATGAGAGGTGTGCGGGGGCGGGCCAAGGGGGCCTGAAGCAGTGGTGTGAGTGTGTGAGGCCAATGAGAGGTGTGCGGGCGCGGGCGGTGAGTGTGTGAGGCCAATGAGAGGTGTGCGGGCGCGGGCGGGCCAAGGGACCAATGAGATTGCCGCTAGGGACAGGGAACACACCAGGGAAACATACATACATACATACATACATACATACATACATACATACATACATACATACAAACATACATACATACATACAATCCTTTTAGAAATATATAGTAAAATATATAGTAAGAAATGTGTATCTAATGCTTACACAATAAGACTTGTAATATAGTGTGTGCGGCCGTGCGCGCATGCCTGTGCGAATGCACGTGCCACACTTTTTGTGTGTATGTTGTGAGCTGTGAGAAGGTACTGTGTGTTTGTGTGTATGTATGTGTAATTTATTATTTATTTAAAAAAAAAACACATTGGTAAAATAAAATATTTATTAACATTGTGCAGACACATACACATACACACACACACACACACACACACACACACACACACACACACACACACACACACACACACACACACACACACACACATTTCAGTGGCGGTAGCGGTGCAAAATCTTTATTTTCCCCGTCTTCCCCGCTGTCGGCCGGATGCACACTCACTGCTGTGCGCGCGGTCCTATTATAGAAAGGCTGACTAACCTCAGCCATCTATAACTGCCGCGCGCCCTCTATAGAACTGCCCTTATACTTGACACAGATAATGTTATTACTGAAACACTTATATCAGACTTGTCTCATCTAGATCAACCGTTTCCTCATTATCAACCCCTCCCTATTCCTATTATTCTCCATGAAAGCCTGCATATCTTTAACTTTTATTATGTAACTAAAACCCCAATTTGAATGAAACTGTGATAAGCTTGCCCAAACACAGTGTCACTGCCATGCTACTGGAGGTCCTGGGTGTAACTGTGTGTCCTCTTCCTTCTCTTTTTGCAGAATTTCCCTTTCTGCATCATGTCCATTAACATCACCAGGATTTGTATCCAAGCTCTAAGAGAGGAGCGTCTGTCCAGGTGAGTGTGACAGGTGTAAGAGAGGAGCATCTGCCCAGGTGAGTATGACAGGGCTGAAAGAGAAGCGTCTGTCCAGGTGAGTGTGACATGTCAGAGAGAGGAGCGTCTGTCCAGGTTAGTGTGACACGGCTGAGAGAGGAGCGTCTGTCCAGGTGAGTGTGACAGGGCAGAGAGAGGAGCGTCTGTCCAGGTGAGTGTGATAGGGCTGAGAGAGGAGCGTTTATACAGGCGAGTGTGACAGGGCTGAGACAGGAGCTTCTGTCCAGGTGAGTGTGACAGTGCTGAGAGAGGAGCGCCTGTCCAGGTGAGTGTGACAGTGCTGAGAGAGGTGTGTCCAGGTGAGTGTGACGGCTGAGAGAGGAGTGTCTGTCCAGGTGAGTGTGACAGTGCTGAGAGAGGTGTGTCCAGGTGAGTGTGACGGCTGAGAGAGGAGCGCCTGTCCAGGTGAGTGTGACAGTGCTGAGAGGAGTGTCTGTCCAGGTGAGTGTGACAGGGCTGAGAGAGGAGCGCCTGTCTACGTGAGTGTGACAGTGCTGAGAGAGAGGAGTGTCTGTCCAGGTGAGTGTGACAGGGCAGAGAGAGGAGCGTCTGCCTAGGTGAGTGTTACAGTGAGAGAGAGGAGTGTCTGTCCAGGTGATTGTGACAGGGCTGAGAGAGGAGTGTCTGTCCAGGTGATTATGACAGGGCTGAGAGAGGAGCATCTGTCCTGGTGAGTGCTGTCTGTGTGTGTGTCTGTGCGCTGTTTGTGTGTGTTGTCTAATTGTGTGTGTCGCTGTGCCTTTCACTGTGATCTCAATACTGACCGCCTCCTCCCCGCTCCTCTCACTGCGCAGGGAGTTTAACCGCAGACAGCAGGTGGTCACAGTGCTCAATGACTTTTATGTGGCAACTTTCTACCAGCTGTACCACGTGTGGAAGACACAGAACAAAACTATCGGCGACTCCGGCTTTATCCTCAAAGGTGTGTATCCCTGACGCAAGAGGTATAAGCTGCAGTTATATAGGGCAATAGGAGTTATAATAGTTATAGCTCTATCAGGTCTGTGTACACACCTTTTACTAACGAGCTGTGCCAGATATAAGAAACCTGTCTTGTTGAGACCGGTAAAAAGAAGATAGCGGTGTATAACAATTTGGTAGCCACATCTGGTCCTTTAGGCCGGGGTCCCGCTGCTTCCGACAGCGTGCGCGGCCGCGTGCGCGTCACTCACCGGACATGAGTTCCTCCCGAGCCGGCCCCAGTCCCCCCTCCCTGCAAGGCTCGCTGCGCACTGCAACGCGTCAGCCAGCAAGGGATACACAAGGATCGGGATCCCAAGCGGCGACGCGTCACGTGGTGCGGCAGGGAGCCAATGAAGGAGCAAAGAGGAAGAAGGGAAGCTGTCTAGGGCTCCGGTGCCCGTTTCAGGCTGCGAGTGCTGGGAAGGTTGCGGCCAGCAGCAGATGGATGGGATATGGGGGGGGGGGGGGTTGGTTTGCTCCACTAACTCTTCCCCTGCCACAGACCTGTAAAACGTTGCTCCAGTCCATTAACCCTTCCCCAGCCAGACACCTGCAGAGGGGTACTCCATTAACGCTTCCCCGCGCGCCCCCCCCCCCCCCCCCATTCCCCCTGCGAAAATCGGTTCACCCAGTGCTGAGCTGCTGTCCCCCCCACATACCCCAGTGCTCAGTACCCATGGGGGGACGGATGGACCGACGGGGGAGGGGGGAACAGCACGGAGAGCCCTCTGCTCAAACCACCCCCCACGCTCCGGCTCCCGCTCCCTACAGACCGCAGGTAGCGGTCAATTGCCTCTCAGCGCGCCTTCTATATATCGTGTATATATATATATATATATATATATATATATATATATATATACAGTGTTCGACAAATCAGCCAAAAATCTACTCGCCACATAGTCCCGCCCCCAACCCCGCCACATATTTCCGCCCCCAACCCTAGTCCCGCCCCCAACCCCGCTTTAAAATAAAATATATAAATAAAATACATTTAATAAATTCCTAGTCAGAACAACATTCGTTTTTGACATAAATGTATTTATTGTATTACATTATACTACAATTAGTCCTTGTTACGTGTGTGTGTGTGTGTGTGTGTGTGTGTGTGTGTGTGTGTGTGTGTGTGTATATAAATGTCGGATCTAGAAATAAAAGCCAGGTGTGAATGACTAGTTTCCTCAACCCCTTAACCAGTGTCTGGACGTCCCCGCTTCACAATATCTAAAGCAGCAATCCCGCCTGGGATCTTACCTGATCCGCAGTCCCTCAAGGTCCAGGTACCCTCATTCCCGCAATGTTATACATTGGAGGGGATGTGTTCCCTACCTGTCTTCTGGTTTAGGGGGGATTCCGATGTCTTCAGTGTGAAGCTTGAGTCAGATCTGGAAGAAAGCAGTATAGGTTATTTCGGTGTAGTATAGGGCAGTTAAGATATATAGGGTAAATAAGATATCCAGATCCAGAGTGTGTGGGTGACAGAGAGAGAGAGAGAGAGTGGGGAGAGAGAGAGAGAGTGGGGAGAGAGAGAGAGAGTGGGGAGAGAGAGAGAGAGTGGGGAGAAAGAGTGGGGAGAGAGAGAGCGAGTGTGGGGAGAGAGAGCGCGAGTGTGGGGAGAGAGAGAGCGAGTGTGGGGAGAGAGAGAGAGTGTGGGGAGAGAGAGAGTGTGTGGGGAGAGAGAGAGTGTGGGGGGAGAGAGAGAGTGTGGGGGGAGAGAGAGAGTGTGGGGGGAGAGAGAGAGTGTGGGGGGAGAGAGAGAGTGTGGGGGGAGAGAGAGAGTGTGGGGGGAGAGAGAGTGTGTGGGGAGAGAGAGAGTGTGGGGAGAGAGAGAGAGAGTGTGTGGGGAGAGAGAGAGTGTGTGGGGGGAGAGAGAGAGTGTGGGGGGAGAGTGTGGGGGGAGAGAGAGAGTGTGGGGGGAGAGAGAGAGTGTGGGGGGAGAGAGAGTGTGTGGGGAGAGAGTGTGGGGAGAGAGAGAGAGAGTGTGGGGAGAGACTCAGGGTGACACACACACAGAGGGTGGGTGATACACACGCACACACACACACACACACAGAGGGTGGGTGATACACACACACACAGAGGGTGGGTGATACACACACACAAGAGGGTGGGTGATACACACACACACACAGAGGGTGGGTGATACACACACACACACAGAGGGTGGGTGATACACACACACACACACACACACACAGAGGGTGGGTGATACACACACACAGAGGGTGGGTGATACACACACACACAGAGGGTGGGTGATACACACACACACACAGAGAGTGGGTGATACACACACACACACACACAGAAGGTGGGTGATACACACACACACAGAGGGTGGGTGATACACACACACACAGAGGGTGGGTGATACACACACACACACACACACACACACAGAGGGTGGGTGGGTGGGTGACTGACTAGGTGGGTGAGTAGGTGACTGACTGACTGGGTAGGTAGGTGACTGACTGACTGGGTAGGTGACTGACTGGCTGACTGGGTGGGTAGGTGACTGACTGACTGGGTGGGTAGGTGACTGACTGACTGGGTAGGTGACTGACTGACTGGGTGGGTAGGTGACTGACTGGGTGGGTAGGTGACTGACTGGGTGGGTAGGTGACTGACTGACTGAGTGGGTAGGTGACTGACTGACTGGGTGGGTAGGTGACTGACTGACTGGGTGGGTAGGTGACTGACTGACTGGGTTGGTAGGTGACTGACTGACTGACTGGGTGGGTAGGTGACTGACTGACTGGGTGGGTAGGTGACTGACTGACAGGGTGGGTAGGTGACTGACTGACTGGGTGGGTAGGTGACTGACTGACTGGGTGGGTAGGTGACTGACTGACTGGGTGGGTAGGTGACTGACTGACTGGGTGGGTAGGTGACTGACTGACTGGGTGGGTAGGTGACTGACTGACTGGGTGGGTAGGTGACTGACTGACTGGGTGGGTAGGTGACTGACTGGGTGGGTAGGTGACTGACTGGGTGGGTAGGTGACTGACTGGGTGGGTAGGTGACTGACTGGGTGGGTAGGTGACTGACTGGGTGGGTAGGTGACTGACTGGGTGGGTAGGTGACTGACTGGGTGGGTAGGTGACTGACTGACTGGGTAGGTAGGTGACTGACTGGGTGGGTAGGTGACTGACTGACTGGGTAGGTGACTGACTGGGTGGGTAGGTGACTGACTGACTGGGTGGGTAGGTGACTGACTGACTGACTGGGTGGGTAGGCGACTGACTGACTGACTGGGTGGGTAGGCGACTGACTGACTGGGTAGGTAGGTGACTGACTGGGTGGGTAGGTGACTGACTAGGTGGGTAGGTGACTGACTGACTGGGTGGGTAGGTAGGTGACTGACTGGGTTTAGGTAGGTAGGTGACTGACTGACTGGGTTTAGGTAGGTAGGTGACTGACTGGGTTTAGGTAGGTAGGTGACTGACTGGGTGGGTAGGTGACTGACTACTTGTGGTCTCTCTCTCTCCCCCCTACACACACACACTCTCTCTCTCTCCCCCCCTACACACACACACACATTCTCTCCCCCCGAGTGTGAGTGGTGCTTTAAATGTTGGTGGGCTGATGACATCACTCAGCCTCTATCTCCGGAGCAGATCTCTTCGACTGATGCCTCTCCTCGGGGTTCCCCTGAAATGGTGTCAGCTCACACAGGCACCTCACCCTCCCTCACGGAGCAGTGTCGGCCATCTTGCTCCCAACTCTTCCTGCGGCTGTTGGTCGCGTTCGTGGGGGGGACGGGGGAGGTGGGGGGGAAGCGCCAAGACTCGGCTCTCCAGCCTCCCCACCCCGTGCAAGCATAGGAGCGGGCAAGCATGGTAGCGGGCAGAGCGGGCAAACATGGGAGCGGGCACAGCGGGCACACATGGGAGCGGGCAAAGGAGCGGGCAGAGCATGGGAGCGGGCAAGCATGGCAGCGGGAACCACCACCCCACCCACGTGCACAGCCGCGACCGCGCAACCCCCCCCCCCCCCATCTCCTGCATCCCAGCTGGCAGACACCCCAGGGCAGCAAGTGGGGATGGGGGCAGGGGGGGGAGGAGATCGGGGGAAGGAGCTAACCAAGCGCTGCCTGCCGGCCCTCTTCCCCGCGTTAACCCAATAAGGGAGGGGGATTATTTATTTTAAAAAAATAAAAAAAATTGGCACGAGCAGGGGAATTCATAGGGCCGCAGCAACGGCTCGCCAGCGGCCTAAATCCACTCGCCACGGGCGTGTAGTTATAATTAATTGTCGAACACTGTGTATATATATTATATATATATATATGTGTATATATATATATATATATATATATATATAAAATCGATTTAAGTCCCTTTGTGAACAGTTCTAAGTGGAAGCAGGATGTGCAGTACTCTATGATGGTATGGGCACTTCAGAAGCAAGTTATGTTGGCTCCCTTTTTAGTGCTACAGGTAAGGTGTTGCTAATTTTTCTTACCTTGGATATGGCTTGCGTGACTTGTTCCAGGAGACTCTCCTGTTCAGGCAAATTAACCAATTTCACACAGCAATTATTAGTCCCTGTGTACTGCCACTCTGCCGCTTTGGCCCTGAACTTGTCTGCTCTGCCACTTTGGCCCTGAGCTTGTCTGCTCTGCCGCTTTGACCCTGAACTTGTCTGCTCTCTCGCTTTGTCCCCGGGCTTATCTGCTCTGCTGCTTTGGCGCTGAGTTGATCTGCTCTGCCCCATAGATTATCTGCTCTGAGAAGTTTCTGTTGTTAAACTTGTTTCTATGGTTGGTGGTCTTTTCTTCTTTTTTTTCTCCCTCACTGAGTAGGGGATTACTTGGTATGAACCTATTCATTCATGCTGGCACAGGAGGGACAGAGACAAAAGTGGAATGATTACCTTTTAATTCCCTTCTAGTCCCTCTGTGCCAGTACAACTTCCCCTCCCTAGTGCAATTTTTTGTTTGCTTGTTTTGCGGTCTTCTTCTTTTTTTTCCCTGTTGCTCAGTTAGATGGATAAGAGCTGTTCTATACAGCGTGCGGCCGCGCGTTCCTATGCGAACGTGCGTGCACGTGCCGCATGCTTTTCATGTATATAGAGCCGGGAGTTGCAGGTTACTGTATATGTGAGTATTTGTGTGTGCATGGGTTGTGTGAGTGAAAGTAAGTCCTAGATAAAAAAAATTAAAGGAAAAAAAGTTTAATAAATATATATATTTTTTTGTTTTACAATCCTTGACCCACACACACACACACACACATCCATCCATACAAACACACATCCACGCATACATGCATACATACATACACACATATACATACATTTGAGCGCAGGTAGCGGCGCGAAAAGATGAATTTCTTCATCTTCGCCGCTGTCTGTCGGCTCCCTGCCATGCGCGCGCGGCCCTTCTATAGAAAGAGGAAAAGCGCAGGATAGTGATCATACCACCAGTGCTCAAGGGCTAGAGAGCGTAGGTAATCCATAAAGCATATAGATATACAGAGCAGGTACTTAATGAGTAAGCAGATGATAAACCCAGCGGACAAATAAAGCAGGTTAGGGGGAGGGGTGATCACGGGTGACAGTAAGAATCGCCGACTATCCTAAATTAGAACAGCCTGGCTGACGCTAAGACATCCTCAGCCCACTCCACCCACGAATACCTGCTGTCACGCTGTATCCAGTGTGTCCCGCTGCAGAGGAGATGATTCACTGGGGTAAGTATCTGTTGCTGTATGTGGAATCCACGTGCCACCAGCTGGAGTAATCAGCACAAAAAACAGGAGAAGCGGTGCACAGAGGCAAGGAATAGGACCAAATGCAGCTCTAACAAAAACGGCTATTTATTGAAAAAACGAAAAAAATCACATAGCTAGGTAAGCTCTGACGCGTATCATCCCGCAAGGGACTTTGATATAGAAAGGCTGACTGACTGACGTCAGCCAACTGAAATTCCGCGCGCGCGCACGACACTATAGAACGTGCATAACTGGTGTGAGGAGGAGAGCAGGGAGCCTTGTTGTGGCTGTTGGAGCCTGATTCATGGCAAATTCCTTATTCGTTTGTTCTGGCATGGAGGGACTAAAGGAAACAGCCTTAACTGTGACAACAATTTCACTTTTAAAAAGGCTCAAAGCCTGCAGTAGTGTCCATATTACAACTCCTGCTGTTTAGTCTCACTTGCTATGTCCCCATCCCCCCCCCCCCCCCAAAACAGGCCGCATAGAGCTGTTATCTAGGTTGACTTTACAGAGACTTATCAGTGGAATAATCTCTGAGCTGCTATGATAAGGCTCTGTATAATCTACCAATGTCACTAAATGAGCGGGAAATAGCAGCCTTGTTCATTCAGGTTTTGGGTTCATAGTAGATGAATAAAATACAGTTTCGAAAAATCAGTGAGCAGGGAAAAGCCTGGAGAGGTGCAAACAGACCCCACGTTGTATAGTATGTGGGGGAGAAATCTTAAACAATAGTGGATAAACATACAAGGGGCTTTACCTTTTGAGAACACCAAGAGCTATATTTGCTAAGCATGGTTTCTCCATCAGACCCCTTACACCCCGTCCACCTGAATGGGACATAAAGGGCTCGTATTTACTAAGCCATGCTGGAAGGGGTCTCATAGGATAGCACTGCTTAGTAAATATGGCTCTGTATGATAAATGATTTTCCTACACCATGATGGTTCTGTGATTAATATTTCTGCCCCCTCTCCCACATAACAGAAGTTGAATCCCTTGCAAAGAGGCACCCTAAACACCTACTGCAGCAGCTGGATGCCCATCTGAGAGAGGGTACGCTGCCCAGCCCCCGTCCGCCCGACATCTGGCCCCAGCACTCGTCAGAGTTCCGTGGCACGGACCTGGACAAAAGCCCTGGCCGGAGCGAGGGGGAGATTCACTTCACTGGTGTCTGCGAGCAGCAGGTGCAGGATGACAGGCTCATTTGAGCCCCAAGGGAGCTGCCAGCGGGCACTAAAAGGCAAAGTGTGGGCACCAGAGTACAGATGGGACCAGCCTGAGACTAGAGCTCGAGATACAGGAATTCTGTACTCTGAGCATGGACAATATCTGCACTCAGACCCCAGAGGTGACTCTGGCACGCCAGAGCCCAGAGGTGATGCTGGCACGTAGAGCCCAGAGGTGACACTGGCACGCAGAGGCTAATCTACAGAGGAGGGGTGACACTGCTGTGCGTAGCATAATATGCAGAGCCTGGATGTGACGCTGGCATGCAGGGCGTATTCTGCACAGAGCGTTTTGTGACTGGGACCCGTTAGAGATTTCACCCAAAGACCACAGAATGTCTCTAACCTCCAGACTAATTAGCAGGCTCCTCTTTGTCCAATTTCTCTCTCTTTGCTAATTAGGAAAGTATCTAATGACCGAACTCTATTAATTAGTAGAGAACAGAGCGGGTGTTCCCGGGGCATGTAAAATAAGTCAGGGGTAAAGAATGAGTGCCATGGAAGGGAGGTCACAGCCATACTAACGTGGCTCTATAGGCTACTTACAGTTATTATCTAGCCCTATATCTGCCTCACACGCTGACCAGGTTAAGAAAAATATGTTGATGTCTTTTGAAGCTGCCACTCCCGTCCTCTGTCCACTGTTTTGAGTTCTTTTCCCCATTCCCGGAACATCAAAAAAGAAAAATAGAGATAAAAGTGATAGAAATAAAATGGTGGAGGGGGGGGAATCAAAGAAGCCAAATGGAAAAAAATAGCAACAGTTCTTTTCTATTCACAAGGATCCTGCTTGTGGAGGGATCCTGAATCCTACACTAATATAGCTGTGACTGCTCCCGACATATTAAAAAGGTAGGGAGGGTTCAGTTTGGGGCTTTTACATAACATTTCCACAAAATCATAACCTGGCCTGTATCCACAGGAGCCATCTTAAAGACACCCCATATCAGAGTTACCATTAAATGCAGCATCACACACTGTTGCACAGAAGACTGGTGATTAAAAGCTAATGGGAATTATTTAAGATATCGGGGTAACATCCAACTTTCTTCTTTTCACGTGTTCAGTAAAATAACAAATTCCCTCTGCATAAGATTTGATTAATTCCCCCAGTAAACCGGTTTACTGCTCTGGATTGCTGGTCTCTCCAGATCGCAGGGAGCATGTATATCCCTTTCATGTCATTTCACTGACCTTGCACCGCTCCTGTGTGTTTTTGGTTAAAAAAAAAAACTGCGCTTTTTATTTTTTTTATTATTAAGATAATAAGATCTTTCTGGTTTATAAGAAGGGTACCACAGCGTATCATTTCCTGCAGGAGCTGCTACCTATGAAGTAGCCATGTACTGTGCTGATCTGCTGACTGTGTTGGTTAGAGCAGGAGTGCGCAAACTAGGGCGTGGGCGGTTGCAGAGGCTCCGCGCTCATCGCATGAGGCACAGTGTAGGGGATGCACAGTGTAGGGGAATAGACAGTGGCAGATTAAGACTCTGGGGCCCCTTGGCACCAAGGCTTGGAAGGACCCCATGTTCCTGCAGCCTTGTGGTATCATGGCGTTGCATTGTCATGGAAATGCGTCGCCATGTTGTGACATTGCAGCGTCATTTGACGTCGGGTTACAATGACAATGTGACGCTGCAGGAGGAAGACAACTCCAGAGTGTATGAGACAACACACACACACACACACACACACACACACACACACACACACACACACACACACACACACACACACACACACACACACACACACACACACACACACACACACACACACCTACCTTAGCTTGGGTGAGGTCCGGGGACTCTGCAGCTCCCTCCTCCGGTCGGTCGCAAGTTGGATCCTGGCGCCGACAGGTGGAGGGAGAGTATGGCAGACAGTGACTGATGGCCGCTGCATGGGGAGCCGCAGCACCGGCCCACCGCAACGTATGGGGACCTCTGGACAGATGCCCAGTGGGTAATCTGGCCCTGGGAGCCGAGAGATGGCGATATCAGCTCATAAAACAGACATATGGGAAAGGAATTTAACTTGCACACAGAAGGAATCCAGTGGACTTCTACAGAGGGAGAAAACAGACATAAGAAATTAAGCTCACAGCGTAACGGTAAATATTCAGTACAATGTCTGGAAGACAAAGATGCCCATGAGATGAGGAGTGAAGGTGAACATGTGCTCTGATACGGGTGTCCTGCCGGTCTCGTCACATGCAGCCCTGGAATTCTTTTTAGACCTAAAAAGCGAGAGTATTTTAATGATCTGTTCTATACACAATATTCAGGAGGAACACCGTTTAGCTCTAAACTGTACATTATTACATTAGTTATTGCTTTTTTATTTGCAAAGAATACACTTTATTTTTTTTATGGAGTAGAGAAGCAGCAGCCTTGTGATTTTGCTTTGTAGTTATCTGCATTCGTTGTAAAAGTTTTTTTTTTTTAATTTATTTGTAAATAAAAAGCAGAAATAACATTTAAAAATGTCTGTGCTGTATTAACACAGAGCAACCACAAGGGACTCTGTGCTCTGTGTTTGCAGAATGGCAGGGTTGGTATATGTAGTGCTGAGCAAATCATGTTATGTTACCATAAGGCGCCTCATGCAGACCTGGGGGGGTCCCCACTGAGAACGCAGCACATTTTCTGTCATTTTAGTTTCTTGTCACTTTTTTTTACCCACCATAACTTTTTAAGGTCTAGTTTATTGTTAGAAGATCTCGCGTTATTTTTAAAATAAGCGCAAAAAAGGAAAATGCAATTTTATATTTTACTGTCATCATGAGAACACTGTGACTGTATGTTCAGTAGCAATTAGGTATTTAATTATAGCTTGAGGAGTTTTTTTTATTATAGGAATGTTAAAGAACTTAAGCCTTTCAGTGCCAAAATGTGGTTAGTCTTTGTTAAACTGATTTGCGGAAGGCATTTGAGGAAGGTTTTATAATGACCTGCTATTTGGAAATAAGATGTTGTAGGATTTAGATTAACCGATTGTAGGTAGCAGACTGCAGGGTTTGTATGGACCGGCTCCTAATCACCGAGCCTCAGGTTTATATAGACTGGCTCCTAGTCACCAAGCCTCTGGTTTTATATGGACCGGCTCCTAGTCAATGAGCCTCAGGTTTATATAGACTGGCTCCTAGTCACCAAGCCTCTGGTTTTATATGGACCGGCTCCTAGTCAATGAGCCTCAGGTTTATATAGACTGGATCATAGTCACTGAGCCTCTAATTTATATGGACCGGCTCCTAATCACAGATTCTCAGCTTTATATTGACCAGCTTCCTAGTCAATGAGCTTCCACTTTATATGGACTGGCTCCTAGCCACGAGTCTCAACTTTATATGGACTGGCTCCTAGTCAATGAGCCTCTGCTTTTTATGACTAAGGCCCATAATATAGTGCGTGCGGCACTTATAAATGTCTGTGTCCTAGCCTGGCCTGCTATACTTCAGCCACTCGCACGCACGGTAGTGAGCGGTAGCGCGGCAGAGTACAGCAAAGATGTGAAAAATTATATATTCGCGCTGCTGCCACGCCACGTGACTGCCAAGCCAATCGCAGAGGCTAGGATAGGCTGGGGGGGGGGGTTCCCGGGGGCAGGAGGAGCACGCAACTCACACAGAGCGCTTTGTGCGCCGTTCCCACAGCGAGAATTCACACACAGGCACAACTCAAACTGGGCAGCCCTTGTAACAAGGCACTCTCTCCCCTTTGCTGCGGCATCCTTGAATCTGTTGTAAAAACTGTGCAGGCTGTGGCTGTGTGTGAAGCCGGATGTGACGTCTTAGCCACGCCCACCTGTATACACAAAAGTGCTGCACGTGCATGCGCATTAGCATGCACGTGCGCCATCTATAAAACGGGCCTAATCCCTTTGTATCATGCCTGACATGTTCATGTTCTTCCTCTGTAGGAGCTATTTTGACCATAATGCCTGTGCCTGTCACTTTGGGTGGGCTGCATATTATCCGGTCTGTCTTCTCCTCCCGGATTTCATTATTCCCCACAAGGCACAACTCTTCAATCCACTCCCACTCAATACTAACATGCATCTTCTCCTTAATGAAACACAATGTATCCAAAACTCGCAGGACAAAGTTGTTCTAAATGAGGGTCAATTGCGGACTAGCTGCACGTGTCTCTGCGCCACGCCCAGATGGTTACATATCCTGGTTGTCCCAAGAGCTGATGCACTATCCACCTCTCTTGACTTTTAATCAAAGAGTGTTTCTCTCTGCCCTTTGTCAGCATGAATGGATTACACGCAATCTTACTACAAATGTTCTCTCTCATAATGTTGGAGGGAGCAGCTGGATCCAGCAGAAAACATCTGGAAGGCCGTTTGCACATGTGCAGCTCAGCTCTCCGCTGCAGACTCAAACACGCTGTTCAGGAATTTAATTCCTCCTCAAGGGACCATGAAACATGCTAGTCTGTGTCTTGTACTTGCTTTTCCTTACTAAGTAGTCAGTCCCTCCTAGCTCCAAAATAAACTAACGGCTGTGACATGTTCTATAGTTTAAATGTAGCTGCTGGACAAGTATAAGGATTTTTAAATATTGTTTGAAATGTGTATTGTTGCACCGTAAACCACATGCTTTGGAGAGATTTTACAATCTTTAACCCAAGCTGTGCTGAAAAGCTGGGTAATACAGCAGGCATAAGCTTATAGGTGTCCAAGTTAAAATTAACATGAAGCAAAAGGTGTGTGCTCATTTGCATGTCATTACCCAGAATCCCAAGCTGCAGTGGAAACACTATGCTAAGACGGGTGTGCAAACTTCCCTGTGCACCCCCCTGCATACTCTCCCCCCCCCTGCTCGCGCTGACCCTTGTCTCCGGCGTTCTGATGTCACAACGTCATGTGATGTCACGTTGCCATGGCAATGCCGCGTCATGTGACCCCCAGTAGCATCATTTGACGACGTGTCGCCAGAAGCCGCCGGAGACAAGGTAAAAGAACTTATAGAGGCCTCACGCATGCTCCCCGGCATTTAGTTTAAATTTGGGGAAGAGTGTGGGCCTCTATCCTTAAAACCTGACCTGTTGGTGGCCCAAGAGGACTGGAGTTGGCCGTCCCTGTACTATGTCTCTCTCCTCTCCCACTTAGTATCCAGCCCCAATCCTGATCCTTATAGAATTTCTGCGCAGTTCCTTGTTGATCTCTGGGGGGGGAAAAAGTGCTGGAACTCGGTTGTCTAACAAAAACATCCCTGATGATGTCAGATATTTTCCAATGGCTCTTACAAATGTCGCCTGTTGTGAATTTTGCAACACAACACATGTCCCAATGGACATTTCATTTAAAAAAAAAACTTGAATGCTGCTCCGTGTCCATATTTACTAAATGGTGCTATCCCACCAGATTACTTACAGCCCATTCAAATAGATGGGCCATAAAAGTGTTTTTAAATAGTAGCACAAATTGTTTGTTGTGGGTGCAGGCACTAAATTACCTATTTTGAGAAGAAAAAAACATATAGAAATTAATCCAATAATTTGCTATATTGGAGGTGCATTGGGGCTTCTTTGTTCATTGTTGCATATTTGAGGCCTCTTTCCCGGTAGAACTCCAGTTGGCACAATTTTTATATAAATATATTATTCTGTGGCACTGGGTTTTAGCGCTGGCTAAGATTGTGTATGTCTAATAGCACCAATTAGTAATGTACTGTATGACTTAAAAGTTCACCACATTCCCTAGCTTATAGGGGTCCATTTTAAAATGGACAAGAAGGAAAAAATGACACTATGCTCATTTGCATATCATTACCCAGATTCCCTGGGTGCAGTGGAAGCACTGTATGCTAAGAGATAACGGGGAAAGGCAGGGTTGCCGACCTGTCTGAGATGTGACTTTGCTCACAAGTGGTATTTTGTATTTGCTGTACACAATACGGTGGAGGGTTTTTGTAACTTAAAAAAAAATTTTTTTAATCACCATAACTTCTTTTGTGTCTGGTTGTAGCCACCATTCCCTGGAAAGTGAGCGGGAGAACTTACCAACACCCTGTTATCTAAGTGTGCCTGCATAATGGCGTGATCACTGGGACACTGGAATCTCTACAGCCACTGGTAGTTATCAGGGCTAGTGTGAATGGGATTCTAATGCCCTTTCTGTAATGACTGCAGTAATGACCCCCGGAGTCACACACACCCACGTCTTTACCTTTAAAATGTCCTTATGATGTACCAAGTACATTGTGAGCACTTGATTATTTTTACAGACTGAGCGCTTAGCCCCCGGGCCATTTCGCCACCAAGGTAACCCATTAAAACATACAACTGTAATGCTTGCGCTGCCCACGAGCAAGACAGGGCCCCGGTCCTGAGGTGGGGAAGTAGCAAACCACGCACCCACAGCAGCGTGCCTGGCAGGCGGATTGTCAAACATATCCGGGTCTGGGTTGGAGAGAGTTGGTTAGTTGATACTTGCCATGGTCTTGGAATGGAGAGTTCAGAATAGTCAATTCCGGTAGCCATGGTCTGGGGTTGGAGAGGTCAGAATCGTGAAAGTCCGTATAGCCGTGGACTGGGGTTGGAGAGGTTAGAATCGTGGTGGTCCGTATAGCCGTGGTGTTGGTTGGAGATATCCGCAGAGTCGAGGGTAAGCCGGGGTCAGTATCCAGAGGGGTTTCAAAGTCAAGCCAGGTCAGTACACGTAGAGTTAACTGCAAGAAAACACAGGACAGGGAGCAAGGCACAACAGAGGTAGGAGCTCAAGGCTACAACAAGTTATGCTCAGCAATGTGGGAAAGGAACTGCAGGGTATTTAACAGGAACAGGAACCAGTAGCAAGGGAGGCGGCGCGGAGGCAAGGATTGGCTGCAGCAGACAAGCGGGCTAAACAAGTGCTTGCCACGCAGCTGGGGAGTGGTGCACTTCGTCACGTGTGCATAACTTCTTACCCTAAATCGTTAACCCCTTACCCTAAAAACCCATAACCCCTTAACCCATAATACTAATGCTAATCTTTATCCTAAAAACCTTAACCCCGTACCTAAAATTCCTAACCTTAACCTATTACCCGAAAAAGCTTAACCTTAAGCCCTTACCCTATAAAGCTTAACCTTAAGCCCTTAATCTAACCATACCCCTTACCCTAGAACCCTTAAAGTTAACCCCTAATGCTAACACTCCATTGTCAGACCCCTGGCACTGTAAGGGTTACTATCCACCCCAACCCTTGTTAACCCATTAAGCTAGAAACCCCCTTATAAAATAACCAGGCTACATTTTATGGCAGAAAAAGCCCTCAGCATTTTTTTACACACATCATTAACATCCACAATATGTAACATTTAAAAACTCCCAAAGGCCTCGCCAGTCATAAAAACCGTTCCATATGTCCCACCCGCTGCGCCGGGAAGAAAACCATGTAAACCACATAACCAAATAAACATACCGTAGGTCAGCAGTGAGCAGCACTACCACATCATACCCCCATCGTGGGGCGCTAGAACATGCCCCACGCTGTGTCAGCTACCGTAATGTAGTCTTTTATTTACCTTGTATATACAAATGTAACAGATGTTATTCCCCCTGTTAACACAGAGTACCACATGAAAAACCACGTGGGCTAAGGAAAACACGCATTACCGTGTTAGTGCTGCATTAAATTTCCCAATGTTTTTATTAATGGGTACTATATATATATATATATATATATATATATATATATATATTACTAATAATAATTATTGTATTTATTTTATATATATATATATAAAATAAATACAATAATTATTATTTAAATATATATATATATATTCCTACTTTTCCTCCCTTTTTTATGCGCATATATAAATACAGAAGGAAAACAATAACTTCGATAAAGCAGACACCTGCGAAGGTACGCCCCTAACCTTTTGAGTGCTCCATGACTTCGCCACCACATCTTGGGCTCCGGCACACCAGGGTTCTAGGCTCGTTTTTCTGGGGGAGATCGCCTCTGGCACTCACATGGAACAGGAGAAGAAGACTTTTCCGTTCACGTCACCCGATTGTGACAGAGAGCGGTCACATAATCCTGATGTGCCGTACCCTCTCCGGCATGCAAAAGATTAAATACACCTTCCCCAGAAAAGCCCGCCCAAAACCCTTGAATTGAAGGCTTTTCTGCCTTTGCCCCAAAGCCTAGGCAACAGGTGAACTTCACCCAGCAACCCATCATATGCACCCCCGCACCACTCCCCCATGTACACCACAGGCAAACTAGCAGGCCCATGGTGACCCAGGGGTCAAGGCACCCTCCCGCCAAATTATATAGTTCAAGGGCAACATTCCTGGCTCCCTACGGGGTCACAGATATGTCGATATTAGGGGTAGAATGTCAGTCACTCAGAAACCAACTGGGCACAATATCCAGGAGCCAAAGACCTGCGGGAGCCAAATCATGTCCCAGCCCCTGAACTGACAGACAGGAGAGGGGGCTCAACCTTTATACGGGGGGGGGGTATGTATTGCCTTCTATATTACAAATGTATACAGTATAACTGTAATGTATACCTGAAGTATAGAGGAGAGTATATACTTCAGGTATACATTATAGTTATATTTAACAGGTATAATTGTACCTTGTGTCTGATGAGTCAGGATGACATGCAGAGACATTTGATGCTATTAGTTTACATGGAATACCAGCAAGTGTAGACTGAGGTTGTACAGTATATCTTTATGTAACTGCGCAGCAAGTACAGCAGCAGTGCTGGCCTGACACATGACACACAGTACATCATGACGTGTACACAGTGCAGGTACAGCAAGGACAGTGGCACGCACGCACGGCTTTCCTAATATATAAAGACATAAAAAAGTTATGTTGGGTGACAAAAACTCTGCACAGTACTGTGTACAGCAAATAAAAATACCACTTGTGGTGCATTTCCATGTCTCAGACAGGTCTGCAACCCTGTCTTTCCCCATTATCTCTTAGCATACAGTGCTTCCACTGCAGCCAGGGATTCTGGGTAATGACGTGCAAATGAGCAGTGTGTCACTCTTTACTTCTCATCCATTTTAACATGGACCCAATAAACTTATGCCTGCCGTATATAACGGCATTTCAGCACAGCCAGGGTTTAAGATATGCATAGCCAGTAAAACCTACTCACAGACAGCTATTTCGACCGGACATACATATGTATGACACATATACACAGCACAGATACTGTGCGGCAAGCAGCAGTGCCAGCCTCCCCTCATACACGGCTACCCCATGATGCCAGTCTCTCTCACAAACCTCTACCCGATGACATGTATACACAGCACAAGAATAGCACAGGCAGCAGAGCCAACCTCCCCCTCTCGCTTCTTCACATTTTCTCAAGACAAGAGATAATCCCCCCTTTCCCGTCAAATGTATCTTTAGGATTTCAAAAGGGGGACGGACAGGGCGCAGGAATGTTTTACACATTAGCTGGGGCCTCGGCCTTTATAACCCTTCTCCAGTTCACCAATACATAAATTATCATGACCGTGATGTGTGCACTCTCATGTGAATGCATTTAACATCTTCACTTCATTTAAAATCCACCGAAAGGGGCTATGCTTTACCACACCTTCACTCCCATTCAAATGGAAACATGTTCTTTGTGTAAGCAATACCATTTCATCAAGCAACATCACTGTTCTTTACTAATAAATGTAAATATACAGAGCTTTCATAACCTCAAAGGCAGGGCCCAAGACTAGAGTTTCAACCGCCCCCCCCCCATCCCCCCATTTCACACCTCGCTTTCTCCCTCCTCTATTACCCCCTCTACCCATGTACTTTCTCCCAACCTGTCTCTCACTCTCTTCCTCACTCACGCTCCCCCCCATCCCTCTCTCTTCCTCACTTCCGCTCTTACACCCCCTCTAATTCCCCCCTGCTCTGCTATTACTCAATTACCCCCCTCCCACTCAATCCCGCTGCTTCAATCCCCACACTCCTCACACTCATTCTCTCATCCCCTCCTGGCCACACACAATTCCTCCGCACACACAATCCTCCCCAATACCCATAAAATCCCCCCCCCACAATAATTACCCTATTCACAATACACACTAAATAATACCCCCACAAAATACATACAACACTACCCCCATTCCCAAATGCACACAAAGCTACCCCCCAAATACATACAACACTAGCCCCCCCGTAATGCATATAACACTTCACCCCCCCCCCCCCACCCAATCCGTGCAACACGACCCCCCCCCTGAAATACATAGAACACACACTTACCTCGTGGGTGACATCATGTCTCTGGTGCCCTGGCTCTCCTCAGCTTCTCTGGGCTTCCTACTGCGCCTTTCTCTCTCCCATGCCGGGTGCTTCTCTCCCACACCGGTGCGTGCAGGATGCTGGGCCCGACTTCAGGGCGGGCCATGCTTTTGACACTCACCGGCAGGAGAGCGAGGCAGGCCTAGCAGGAGGCCCTCAGCTGCTGGGGAGAGCCAGGCCTGGCAGCAGTCCGAGGCCCGTCGACCAGACGCAGAAGTTTGGCCATGACCTCAGGCCAGGCCAAACTTCCAGTTCCATACGGCTGGGCCCCCCACAGCCACCGGGACACTTATCCTGGCTTTCCCCCCCCCTGTCGGCAGCCCTGCTCACAGGTCTCTTCCTCCTTAAGGTTTGAGGAAAGGAGATTTCACCAGGAACAAAGGAAAGGGTCCTGTACAGTATGGGAAAATGTGGAATTCATTACCCATGGAGACTGTGATGGCAGATACAATAGATTTCATCAAAGAAAGATTGAATATCTTTTTAGAAAGGAAAGGAATACAGGGATATACCAAATAAGTAAACATGGGAAGGATGTTGATCCAGGGAGGAATCTGATTGCCAATATTTGGAGTCAGGAAGGAATTAATGTTTCCCCTTATGAGTAGAGTGACCATATTTGTCAAATGTCACGACTGCGCATGCGCATGCGCAAAGAGCGCTTGCCGACCGCACATGAGCGATCGACACTTGCCGGCTGCTTGTGCGCATGTGCGATTGGCACTTGCTGACTGTGCCTTCGTGAACAGCGTTTGCTGGTCGCTCATACGCATGCGCGATCAAAGCTTTCCGGTCGCCCGAGCACCCAGCAAATGCCGAACACGCATGCGCAGTCAGCAAGTGCCAATCGTGCATTCGCAGTTTGCAAGCAGGCCCGCCAACAGGGGGGGGTCTGCTGGGGTTGGCGTCCCGGGCCCAGTGAGTCAGGGGGCCCGGCCGCCCGGCCGCCCGTGCCCCCTGTGTGCCCGTTAATGGTAAAAAAAACACGCAGGCTGGGTGTGGCTGGGGCATCTGGTGCCGGGTCTCTGACGGCATCGCCGGAAGTCAGATGGGGTAAGCTTCCGGCACGCCGGCGTGCGAGGGAGGCTCGGCACGCAGGTGTGAGCAGCAGTGTGGAACAGACCGTTGCAGCTGGCAACTGATGATCCCGCAAGTGCAAGAGCAACCGGCAAGTGACGATCGCGCAAGCGCAAGAGCAGCCATCAAGTGACGATCGCGCAAGTGCAAAAGCAACCGGCAAGTGACGATCGCGCAAGAGCAGCCGGCAAGTGACGATCGCGCAAGCGCAAAAGCAACCGGCAAGTGACGATCGCGCAAGCGCAAGAGCAGCCATCAAGTGACGATCGCGCAAGTGCAGCCGGCAAGTGACAATCGCGCAAGAGCAGCTGGCAACTGGCAATCGCGCAAGCGCAAGAGCAGCTGGCAACTGATGATCCCGCAAGTGCAAGAGCAACCGGCAAGTGACGATCGCGCAAGCGCAAGAGCAGCCATCAAGTGACGATCGCGCAAGTGCAAAAGCAACCGGCAAGTGACGATCGCGCAAGTGCAGCCGGCAAGTGACGATCGCGCAAGCGCAAAAGCAACCGGCAAGTGACGATCGCGCAAGCGCAAGAGCAGCCATCAAGTGATGATCGCGCAAGCGCAAGAGCAGCTGGCAGCTGGCAATCGCGCAAGCGCAAGAGCAGCTGGCAACTGATGATCCCACAAGTGCAAGAGCAACCGGCAAGTGACGATCGCGCAAGCGCAAGAGCAGCCATCAAGTGACGATCGCGCAAGTGCAAAAGCAACCGGCAAGTGACGATCGCGCAAGAGCAGCCGGCAAGTGACGATCGCGCAAGCACAAAAGCAACCGGCAAGTGACGATCGCGCAAGAGCAGCCGGCAAGTGACGATTGCACATTCACGGTCGGAGCTCACCAGGGGGGCCAAAAAACCGGGACAGCACCCGAAAAAATCTGGACAGAGCCCTAAAAACCAGAACATATGGTCACCCTACTTATGAGATCATTGGATATCTATCACTGGAGCTTTTTTGTTCGCCTTCCCTGGATCAATATACTATAAATACAAATGTAGATTCAAGTATCTGCTTAGATTGGGCATAGGTTGAACTTGATGGACATATGTCTCTTTTCTACCTCATCTTCTATGTAACAGAGCTTTCCAAACCTCACATTCTTTTTTTATTTTTAACGTGTATTAGTCGGTTTCAAAATCAAACAGAAGAGACAAATTACATACCCGTATAGTGCAAGTAAAGGGAGCTCACAGTGGATGTGTAAGTCCTATGAGTACAATACAATTGTAGAGAATAAATTGTGAAAACCCTTGTGAAAAACCTGACCAATGAAAAGGTAAAGAGACCACAAACGCAGAAACCTGGACAACAGCTGTGTGCATATAAGAGTAGCATTATAGTATTATAGATAAAAGGCTGCCTACTATATAAATATACAGTTAACATATATTCTGACCAGAGTGAGTCAAATTGAAACAAGAACTAAAAGTTCACTTTCGAATAGTGTAAGAACGAAATAAAACATGTATTAAGGAATATGAGATGCCTGTACTGATAAGACTCTGACGACTAGTGTGCGGCTATCCAACTGCTTCCATAATTCTTACATTACTATCAAAAGAGGTATAATGATGATTAGTGTTATTCCGAGAGTTTTCAAAACATAATACACAAATCTCAATGGGATTTTTTTTTTTTTTAGAAAAATTGTTGCAATATATTAAGTCAGAAAAACGCAGTAATTCAGTATTAAAACATTTCTGTAGTTAGGTGGTTACATATTCACAGTTAGCTTCTAAAAAAAAAGCTATTTAAACAACGCGCAGTAGACTTGTCCATCAACAGCGATCATACCTCGTATATTTGTAAATAGGATATTAATTCCTGGAAGAGACCATAATAACGATTAAACTATATATTATTTGTTTGTAAGATTTGTATGTATCGAATTAGCAATTTATAAAAGCTAAAACCAGGAAAACCATAAAACCAAAACTCTTAAAGATACAGGTAATCGTCTTGTTCTTGTGAGGTTCTGTAAGATACAGAGACAGAATTTCTAGAATTAATTTAGTCATGTTTGAAATGGACTTCTGTCCATAGAAGTCTTCTATGTTCGGTAGTTTCATTATAAAAATAAAATAATAATAACTTTATTGATTTAGTAAGCCTTGTTCAAATCCGAGTGTCAGCTAATTGTGACCTTGGGCAAGTCATTTTATCTCCCTGTCCCTGAAAAATACATTGATTGTAAGTTCAACAGGGCACGGACTGTGACTGTAAAAAGCCAATGTACAGTGTCGTATACACTGTCGGTGCTATTCAAGAAAAAACATTATTATTATTAACTTTCTTTCATATAGAGCTTTTCTCCCAATGGGACTCAATGCTTCACAATTATTGTGGGCGGTAAGCAGCATTTATTATGTATTTATTTCTCATTTGTCCTAACACGCTACTCGCCAAGAACTCAGTACAAGAGCGCATGTAGGAACTTAGGGAGGGACATCCATCCCAGACCTACAGCCGGGACCTGCCGAAAGAAAACATATAGGGTAACGACAAGAAAGACCAACAAAGGGCTTCAAACACGAATGGGAGCAGGAAAGCTGGCTGCCAGGGTATTAGGGTTTGTTTGCCAGGCTTTGTTTAAAAAGGAAGTGTTTTAATTCCTTTCTGAATGGAAGTAAAGCTTTCTGGTTTTGTAAAGCCCCAGGGAGCTTATTGTAGAGCAAGCATGTCAAACTCGCGGCCCGAGGGCCGCATGCAGCCCACAATGAATATCTTTGCAACCCGCGGCCCAGCCAATATAACCGTGCGGCGGGCATGTGCGTCGGCGAGTGCGTGGCGGCGGTAGCAAGCGTGTGGCTGGGAGTAGCGAGCGCGGTGGCAAGCATGGCTGAAGAAAGAGCTGGCCTGCTGGGGCTGGACGGTGGCTGGGCGCAGTCATCCTGCACTCGTGCCGTGTATGGGATGTGGAGAGGACAGCGGAGGCGGAGCCAACACTCCGGCGGAGAAAGCTTCAGAGACGTCTGTGGGACTGCCTCCTGCCTGGGAGTAAGGTAAGGACAATATTTTTTTTTGGGGGGGGGGATGATCATGGGGGGGGGGGAATATGATGATGGGGCATGGGAGCCAGCCTGGGCAGATGAAATGATGGGGGGCAGGGGGTGGGGGGATAAGATCCTGATGGGGCATGGGGGCCAGCCTCGGGTCACCCACCCAGCCTCTCTGTGTCACCCCCTCCCCTAGTCACCCCCTCCCCCATTCCCCCCCTCCCCCAGTCACCCCCCTGTCTCTCACCCTCACTCTCTGTCACCCCCTGTCTCTCACCCTCACTCTCTGTCACCCCCTGTCTCTCACCCTCTGTCTCTGTCAACCCCTGTCACCCTCTGTCTCTGTCACCCCCTGTCTCTGTCACCGCCTGTCTCTCACCCACACTCTCTCACCAACACTCCCTCACCCACACTCTCTGTCTCACACTCTCTCACCCACACTCTCTGTCTCACACTCTCTCACCCACACTTTCTGTCTCACACTCTCACCCACACTTTCTGTCTCACACTCTCTCACCCACACTCTCTTTCACCCACTCTCTCTCTCTCTCTCTCTCTCTCTCTCTCTCTCTCTCTCTCTCTCTCTCTCTCTCTCTCTCTCCACTCCACTCCACTCCACTCCACTCCACTCCAAAATATAGCATTGCGGGAATGAGGTACTTGGATTTTTGTTTTTTTGCGGCCCACATAAGCTTAAACCTTGTTTATTTGGCCCGTGTTAGCCTTTCAGTTTGACATGCTTGTTTTAGAGTCTTAGGCCGGTTCTTGAAAAAGCTCTCCCTCCAGCCTCATTTACCTTAAACTAAGGCTCAAACAGTTGAGGGGCGATGGCAGATCTAAGGGCCCAATTGGGGGGTGTTATTGATCAGGCTGTTCTGGAGGTAAGGGGCGGGTAAGACCATGGATAGCATTAAAGGTCTTGCACACCTTAAATGCTATAATGTTAGCAATATACTTGCGTTTAAAGTACTGGTGCTCCGTGGTTCAAGAAAAAACCTGTGTGGTGTATTCTCAGGATACATGTAAGTAAGTAGGGGATCCAGGGCACTTCAGATTTGCAAAAAATAATTTATTCTCTTAGTGGCACACACCAGATTTTGCAAATCCGAAGTGCCCTGGATCCTCTACTTACTTACTTGCCTGCTATAAGACAGGCAGAGGCATTTTGCACCAAGTGCAGGGCTTTCATATTATATTTTTGGCGACCCATCAGCAGAAAATTTGCTAAATCCATTCTCCAGAGGACCAAGGCCTGTGCTGCTATCTGTAGATTGTTTTTTTGAGAAAAACAACTTCATTTGTCTCAGCGGATGGATTTGGAAGTAGCAGTTTTTCACAATAGATGCAATATGAGGCTAATCAATTACGGTTTTGTCAATAATAGCTCCAAGGCTTCTCACCTTCTCTTTCCTTGGGATGGTGGAGTTGATGATTTTTCGATCTGTAGCCATGTATTCTTTTTGGCTACTAATCTGCCCTGCCTAACACATAAACCCTGGTACCAGTGCAGGCAGTGTTAGGATTAATCCGGGTTTTCCTCTGTAGTAAGCAGCTACCTTGAGTGACAAGGGAGAGGTGGGCCTAGGTTCTGTGTTCTGCCCAATCAGGGGATCCGACCTGGGACCCTCCCCTAGGGTACTTAAGGGGCTGAACAACCAAATGTAGAGAGTTCTCTCCCCTGAGAGAGAGAGTTCCAGTGAGTTTGGAGTCAGGGCTCTGACCACCTTCCATCCCCTCCCACCAGGGGATGAGGGAAGAGCAGAAGATAGATTCTTGGAGCCTCAAGCCTCCTGGGTTGATTCCAGGGACCATCCGGAGGAGGGACTAGAAGAGTACCTGTTATGCTGTATTCTGAGTGAAAGAATAAAGCCACTCCTGTTATTTTATATTCCGGTCTGAGACTGCAATTAATCAGGGGGAGTATCAGAAGATGGTTCTCCTGTAGGAATTGCATCCAGTCCTACTGGATCCTGTTGGAGATAGAGGCGCTGCACTATTGAGAAAGAACCAGCCATCATCCCAAAAGCCTGTCCTGTCTTCCCCACTAACACCGGCGGAACCTCAGCGATTCTGTGAGCCAGCAGGTAACCAGCACTACACACCGTATAATAGAGCAATCTCCCAGAGGGTGGGGGAAAACCTGTTACAGATCATTAAAGGCATTCTTCACAGCATCTGTTTGGGCAGGCGAGAGGCATTTTCACCATCAAAGACTGGAACACAGAACTTGAGGAATCCCCAAAGACCCCTGTACAACGTCTGTGTAGTGTACTGAAAATGTGAGTGCAATTGCAATTGTTGTAATCATATTGGAATACACTTTTTTGTCATACAATCTATACCATTGGGTTTTTTCTTTTTTTTCTCTTTTTTCCAACCCTGAGAGAGATTGAAGGAAGATCCCCACTCATCCCTCAAAGAGAAAGAAAAGGAACAGAACAACACAGTGTTATATGGTTTATTTATCCATGTTTTTTTATTCATCACTATTCACATACCGGTATATTTATTAGTCACTATTTATCCTGCGCTCCCCTCATTTTTCACATCATTATTTCACTAGAACTTAGAGGTTGTTTGTTTTATTGGGCTTGAGCTGTACTTTTATTCACTTTAGTTTTAACCGTCGGGTTATACTTCCTCAATATATCACTTGGGCTTTAGGGCCTATCAGGAGCAGCTTGGATTTTGAGGCATTAAGTTGTAGCCAATTGAATGTATGTACAGTATGTATGAATGTATATCTTTATTTGTATAGTGCCATTAATGTACATAGCGCTTCACAGCAGTAATATACATGACAATCATTTAACTAACAAATAACACATAAAGGGGAGAAGTTCAGACATAAAAGGAAAAGGAGTCCCTGCTCCGAAGAGCTTACAATCTAATTAATAAGTAGGAAGAATGTACAGAGACAGTAGGAAGGTGTTTTGGTAAGTGCATCTGCCACGGCAATGTATGAGGTGTATAGTATCAGCCATGGAGCTACTTATATGCTTTGTTAAGGAGGTGGATTTTAAGATTAGTCTTAACGGTGGATAGAGAGGGTGCTAGTCGTATATGGAGGGGAAGGGCATTCTAGAGGTGTGGGGCAGTCAGTGAGAGAGGTTTAATGCCATCCAATAAGAGATGTCACTAAGTCAATTATTCAGACCGTTCACCGCAATGATAGGATCGTTGGAGATGTCCAACATCAGCTGGATATCATCCGTGTACTGATGGAATGGAATGTTTTTGACGTTCCAATGTTTTTGACGTTCTAACAGCGTTCCCCAGGGGCTTCACATATATATTGAATAGAAGCGGGGAGATCCCTGAGGGACGCCACAAATCAGCGGGATTATGTTTGAAGACTTTCTGACTATAAGAAAGGACTGGAACCAGTCCAGCACTTTACCTCTCAACCCAACATCCGATATAAATCTGGTAAGCAAAAGAGTGTGATCGACAGTCAAAAGTCAGGTCGAGAAGGATCAGAGCAGCGGTGCCCACTTTGTCTATAGCAGTGAGCAGGAAATCAGTGACACCTGTCAGGGTCTTGTCAGTGCTGTCTTTTTTTGTAAATCCAGATTGGTGGGTCTAACAGATTAAATCGGGTTAGGTGGTTCACTAACTCTTTTAGGGCTACTTTTTAAAGGATTAAATCCATGTGCTGTGGATCGAGGGAGAGTTTCTTTTAAAGAGGTGAAATAAATGCTTCCATTAGTGCCGTTTGTTAAAAGCCTGAAGACAATGAGAGTTGTAATTTCTAGAATGAAAGGGGCCAGATCTAACACCGCTTCCTTTACTAGCCAGGCCAGACAAGGGTCCCTGGACAAGCTAGATGGTTTGATCCATCTGTTTGTGCAAAGTAACTCATCCATTGTGATAGATTGGAAGTTGCTCCACCTAGTTTTAGTCGGTTCGACTGGGGAAATATCAGATTTGTGGGTTGACCGGTGTGTGGTTGAAATTTGATTCCGAATTTTTGTACATAGGATTTTTACCATCCCTGCCCTGTAGAGCTTACAATCTATGTTTTTGGTGCCCGAGGCACAGGGAGATAAAGTGACTTGCCCAAGGTCACAAGGAGTTGACACTGGGATTGAAACCAGGTTCCCTTGCTTCAAACTTCGTGTCCTTGTTTTCAGAGTCAATGTCTTTAATCTCCGAGCCTCTCCTTGTAGACGACTTTGAAAAATGATGTTCTTAAAAAGTTATACTCCAAAGTGCGTTTCTGCAAGTCAATGGGAGTTTACGTGCCTTAGGGCCCGATTGGCACCAATGCACTATACAGCATAACCCCCTAAATGGCTTATTCTATATTCACTGAAGCAGCCGATTGGGCCATTCCCACTAAATGGGCAGATATAGAATAGATATATAATATAGATATAGAGGTTTCTTAGAGTTTATGGTCCAAGCAGATGAGAGATGTTTCTTTCTCATAGGTCTTCAAAACGTTCATTTGGTTTTGGGGGGCGGACAGTATCACTGTCATCAATCTCCCTTTATGCTTGTACTGTAGTGTGATTTTGTGAGAGCAATCCAGAAAGAATGGAGGCTGTCTCGAGAGATATTGTGGTATATTTGTAATCAAAGTATGGAGCATCATCAACCAACAATGTAAGAGATATTTGGTAGTGTAGCAGTTCTGATTCACCATTGGTCCTCAGGACAGTAAGTCTGATCACAAGATTCTTGACTGAGGGTAGCAAAAGGATCCAATTTAGGGTAGATGGTTTGGAGATACGTCAAGCTGTTTCCTACTAGATTACAAGAGAGCAGCTTGTTGACGTAAAGCAGAGCCATTCATTCCAGCAAGCAGCTTTTCACAGAGAGGAACTCCTGGGAAATAGAGGGCATGAGATTTGACAACACCTAAGTGGCCATGTGCTGAGCAAAAGAGCAGTCACCTATTTTCAGTCTCCATAGCACAGGCTCTGTTCTCATCTGTAGTGACGTGACGCTCAGGATCCCTCTGACATGCACTCTGGCATAGAGATTACAGCCCTCGTGGCTTGAGAAGGCGGATGTGAATGGTCAGATGAGGAGCTGCAAGGTTAAGCGGCCATCTTCTTAGGCGCGCATCCCAGAAGTCCATCCCTCGCCTTCTTCTTATATACACACTGTTACATATAGTATATGATATAAAATTGGATAAATCAAACCCGCCAAAAAAGACACTAGGCAGACAAAATTAAAAAGATACATATTTGGCAAGATGCATACAAGATATAGCACTATGGGATATTTGGGGGCTATGGCACCCAAAGGAGAAGGATTACACATTTCATTCAGCACCACATTTAGCATTCTCTAGAATCGATTATTTTTGTATTGAATACGTAGTATCATGTCCTGCAACAAATCATATAATTGGCAAATGTTGCACAAAATTGTTTGTTTGCTCCAGTGTGTGTCTCATCCTGTTAGAATTTAGCTAAAGATTAAACATGACGGATACTTTCACAACTGCAATGTTACACTGCGCAGTACCAATGAAGTAAGAACTGAAGGCATTCTGTCAATTAAATACATACATCCCTGAGGGTGTCACAACTTCTAAGGGAGACAGAGGATGTTGGGAAACAGAAGACAAAACACAGAGATGATGCTGCGTCTGAGGTTTTATAATCAGACGTGGGGGGGTGGGGGGGATTCATCAGTGCTGTATTGTGCAGAATTCTCTGTGCTATGTGATGGATTAGTGTAATTACAAGGTTCTAAGAATTACCTGTGTTGTGTTATTGTGTATATGTCATGGTATGTGTGTGTGTGTGTGGGGAAGGCTGGCACTACAGCTGCCAATGCTGTACCTGTGATGTGTATACATGTCATGGTGTAGCAGTGTGTGTATGTGAGATGGGGAGGCTGGCACTACTGCTGCCTGTGCTACACCTGTCCTTTCTAGAATGAAAAAGTTAACCCTATCAGAACCTGTGCTGCCTCCTATATCCCCTTTTATGCTCTCTCCTGTGCCCTATCGTGCCCCCTCCTACGATCCCTCCTGTGCCCCATCATGCCTCCTCCTGTGCTCCCCTCATGCCTTTCTCTGTGGAGCAACCGGCTCCGAGTCCACCAGGCTCTCTGGGTGAGGCTGGGGCTCAGACACTGCCCCAAGCCCCTGTGTGCAGCAATCACCCCCCCATTCCGGAGCAGAGCCGCTGACTCAGGCTTGGCACTAACGCCTCATCAGGAAATGAGGGAGAGAAACAGAGAGGGAGAGAGACAGACAGAAAGGGGGATAGAGAGAGAGATGGGGAGAGGGGGAGGGGGAGAGATAGAAAAGGAAGGAGGGGGAGGGAGACAGAGAGAGTGAAGGGAAGAAAGGAGTGGGGGAACGGGGAGGGTAGAGAGAGGGTTAGTAAGAGAGGGAGAGAAAAAGCATGAGAGATGAAGAAAAATTGTGGACAATATTTTTTTCTAACAGTCATTATCAGATTGTGTGTCTATGGCTGCGAAATATACTGTATATACAGGGCCGCCGACAGATTTCCCGGGGCACAGGACAAGAGTTTCAACAGGGGTCCCCCGCTTCCTATGTCGGTGGTCTTGCCAGCCCCCCCCCCATTTTGCACCTCGCGAGTCCCCTCTTCCCATGTATTTCTCTCACTTACCCCCTCTCTTCCTCACTCGGTCACTCTCCCCCATCACCCCGCACTCTCTCTCACCCCCTCTCTCCTCACTCTCCCCACCTCCATCAATTACCCCTCCTTCACTCAATCCCAGTTGCTCACTCTCATGGGGGGGATGAGAGGGGGATGAGAGGGGGACGGGTGAGTGAGAGATGAGGGTGGTGGGTGAGAGAAATGATGAAGAGGGTGGGCGAGAGAGATGAGGGGTGGGAGAGAGGAGGAGGAGGGGGTAAGACAGAGGAGAAGGAGGGGGGATGTGAGAGAGAAAAAAATACAGTCAGTATTATCTTATACTACTACACTCATTTATTTAAAAAAAACATATGTATTCACATTTATATTGTATACAGATTAATAACGTTTTTTTTCCCGATGTGTTTTGGATTACATCAGGCAGGGGGGAGGGCCCAACTAATATCACGGATGAAAAGCGGGGGCTCGACTTATAAAGTTTGCTCACCCCTGTAAATGTCAGCTATTAACATAGTAGCCATCTCACTCATGCGCAGATAGCTACTGTGTTAATAGCTTCTCATAGAAAGATTGTTGGAGGACCACAGTATCCCCACCTTTTTTGGTAGAAAAGGGCAATATATATTCAGTTAGTTAGTGATGGGTAACGTGGCACTCAAAGGTGATCCTGTCCTGTGCACATGGGCATAAGCTATAAGTGTAAGAAGATATCCGCAGGAGCTCGGAGGCCTTCAATATAGTAATACAACTTATTTAAAATTAGTCAACGTTTCGAACCTGGATAGGACCAAAACATTGACTCGCCATAAATAAATTATATTTCTATATTCAAGACCTCTGAGTGCCTGTGGTACACACACCTGATGAAAGGTCCATATGGGACCTGAAATGTTGTTATTCCTCTGTTCTTGGCTGTCACATTAAATGGAGAATTGCATTATGAACTTGTGAGTAGCGCTCTACTTTGTACCCCTGTCTTTGAGGAGACCTGCATTTTGAAGAAAATTTTGTCTATGTTGTGTTGACCGCACAAGCAGGATTCCCTCGCCTGAAGCTGTTTCCCTGCACTTTGGAACTGAACATATAAACACACACACACACACACACACACACACACACACACACACACACACACACACACACACACACACACACACACACACACACACACACACACACACACACACACACACACACACATATTACATTGTTTCTATAATATAAATGTATACATCTGTAGCACAAAAATACATGCACTGTCAGTAACACTGAATCTTATACTATATAATTGATGCCTGCCTGTCTGGATGTCCCTAGGGGAAATCTCATTGGTCCCTTGGGCCACCCCCGCACACCTCTCATTGGCCTGAGGCGGAGTGACGGGCCAAAGGACACACAGTGTCACACACACACACACACACACACCGTGTCACACACACACACACACACACACACACACACACACACACACACACACACACACACACACACACACACACACACACACACACACACACACACACTGTCACACACACACACACACCTCACCCCCCCCCCCAAGCTCACACCCCCTTGCAGGAGGGACCCCACACATGCCCCGTGCTGCTCACCCCCCCCTCCACATTCCCCGTGCTGCTCACCCCACCTCCACATGCCCCGTGCTGCTCTCCCCCCCTCCACATGCCCAGTGCTGCTCTCCCCCCTCCACATGCCCCGTGCTGCTCTCCCTGCAGCTTCCCCCCCCCCCTCCACATGCCCTCTGTCCGGCTCCCGTCCGATCCCCGCCCCTCCGTACCAGATGACTGCAGGGTCCGTCTCCCGGCCTGCACGAGGAAGATGCTGCCGACTGTAAGGTAAGCAGCTCCCCACCCCTCCCCCACACATTCCTTCATCTCCAGCCTGATCCCTCCGTACACACAAACACACACACACTATATATATCTCTATACATAAGACACACACACACACATGTAGACACACACACACAGATGTAGACACACACATGTAGGCACACACACACACACGTAGACATACACGTACACAGACACACACACACACCTATACAGACACCTATACAGACACACGTATACACACAAACACACGTATACACACAGACACACGTATACACATGTATACACACACGTATATATATACACACACGTATACACACACACGTATACACACGTACACACACACATATACACACTTAGACACACGTATACACACGTATACACACACACGTAGGCACACGTATACACACACACGTAGACACACGTATACACACACATGTACACACACACACACGTATACACACACGTGTATACACACACACGTGTACACACGTATACACACACGCGTAGACACACGTATACACACAGGCACACATATACACGCAGGCACACGTATACACGCAGGCACACGTATACACACAAACACAAACACACGTAGACACACGTAGACACGCAGACACACGTAGACACGCAGACACACGTAGACACGCAGACACACGTAGACACGCACACACACGTAGACACACACACACACGTAGACACACACACGCACGTAGACACACACACGTACACGTAGACACGTACACACACACACATGTACACGTATACTCACACACATGTACATGTACACACACACACATGGAGTCATACACACACACATGCAGACATACACACACACGTATACACACACACGTACGTATACATACACACGTACGTATACACACACATCATGTATACACACACACACACACACATGTATACACACACACACATGTATACACACACACATACATGTATACACACACATGTATACACACATGTATACACACACACAAATGTATACACACACACAATGTATACACACACACAATGTATACACACACGTGTATACACACACATGTGTATACACACACACACACATGTATACACACACAAACATATATACACACAAACATGTATACACACATGTATACACACACAAATGTACACACACACACACGTAGACATACACACACACATACACATACACACACACACATGTACAAACACACACACACACACACACTTATACACACACACACACACACACACATACAATGTATACACACAAACATGTATACACACACACACACAAACATGTATACACACATGTATACACACACACGTACACACACACACACACACACTATCCCCAGCACCACCACATCAGCACACCGGTATCCCATGCCCCCCCCAGCACACTGGCATTCTCGGCTCCCCACCATTCCCAGCCCCCATCAGCAGCCACACATTGGCACCTTCGCACCTCCCCCATCGGCACACCCACATCCGCACCCCCACATCAGCAACAAACCCTCCCAAATCAGCACACCGATACAATCACCATCAGTACAGCCACAGCAGCAGTACCACCGCACACCGCCATGGGCCGCGTGGACCACTCCCCACCCAAATGCCACCCCCACACCACAAACATCCCGGGCAACGCCGGGGCTCTCAGCTAGTGTATATATATATATTGTATTGTATGTCTTTATTTATATAGCGCCAAAAGTGTACTCAGCGCTTCACAAAGAATACAGTACAGGGAATTATAATTATACAATAAGTGCAGCAAAATCAGACAATAGGAAAGGAAATCCCTGCCCCAAAGATCTTACAATCTAAGAGGTTTAATGGGAAACTTACAGAGACAGTAGGTGAGGGAGTAAGTGCTGTAGATGGCAGTGCTTGGCCACAATGGGTGGTAGGAGTGACTGAGTGTGGGACATTAGCCATGAGGGCAGGCTATTGGGATGCTTGATTTGTGGGGTAAAATTTAAGGAAGGTCAGTGTTAAATGAAAAGGTTAACACCATTTACAGGGGAAGAGGTGTCAGGGAGGCATGAGTGAGATCAGGTGTGTATGTCTGGCTTCAGGCTTAGGGAAGATCCCCAGCAGCAGGAAGGAGTAGATAGAGGGTGTGAATAGAGGATTTGTGTGGGTGTTTTTTATTGAGGGGTAAAGAAGTTGTTGGGAGAGAGGTGTATAAATAATGGTGCAGTGGGGAGTGGAGATGTTGTAGAGAATAGAAATGCTCACAAAGGAGTGAGGAAACAGTAAACAGAAAAAGAAATAGGGAGGGCATAGTGAGTTGCAGGAGGAGAGAGTTCAAAGGTACTGGAGGATAAAAGTGTACAAATAAACCTCCAATCTTCACCTCCAATTTCAACTCCAAAATTAACACATATATATATATATATAGCCTATAGGGAACCATGTTAAAAATGGTTTTTGAGGCAAAAAGTGACACTGTGTGCTCATTTGCATGTCATTTCCCAGAATCCCTTGCTGCAGTGGAAGTGCTGTATGCTGGGTGATAATGGGGAAAGGCGGGGTTGCAGACCTGCCTAAGACATGCAGATGAGCATACAGTTGTATTTGCATATATATATATATATATATATATATATATATATATATATATATATATATATATATATATATATATATATATATATATATATATATATATATATATATATATATATATATATATATATATATAACAGCAGAATATTCAATACATGTACAATGTGTGTATATCTGCAATATATATTTTGTTTATAAGAACAATATGTACAATACAGCATGTCAATATAACAAGTAGATACTACAACTGTAAATGACAATAAGTGTACAGTATATAATGTAGGTGTAACAGCAATTGTTCATCCAGAGTTTCACAAGCCCTGTGAACAATTACACTAAAGAACATTTATAGGATATTGTCCTGGAACTAGATTCCATATTCCTTTATCCTTCCTTTAGTTATGGGATCCATTTCTCCCTTGCTTAATTGCCTGTCAGTTTCCCCTGTCCCAGCAGCAACGCTGCATGTAAAATGCAACATTATTGCTACATGTTGTAGTTCCCTCAGACATTCTGTGAGTTGCCATAGCAGTCCCAGCCTTTCTCTCCAGAATGGGCTAGTCTGCCCCCCCCTTCTGTTTGTTTTAAGATAGTCTGTCCCAAGGCTATTCCCTTACCCACACTGCTTCTCACTTCCTTTCCACCCTAGATCACAGTGAGTACAGTCCTGTCTGCATCCACCCCTGGTAAGGCCTTTCTCTCTTACCATAGTCTAACCTCATAGAAGCATCCCACATAGAGAAGCACTCTCTGCCTACACGACACCTACAAGTTCCTGTGTTTTCTACTCCTGCAATAAAGTTAAGAAAGACATTAAGGACTTGTCATGCTTTGGAAGAGGGAAGACATAAGTTAAAGCTAACTGAAGCTATTCATACCTCAACACGTGACCCTAGCTCCAGGATAGTAAGAGAGAGACCGTGTACTAGAGGTCTACGCAGAAGCTATCACTCACAGCCTTCATGCTACAAAGTGCAGCTCTACACAGCTATACAGCAAACAGCTACAGCTTTCTGCAAAACAAGCAGCAGTTTAAACAGCACAGTAAAACAAAGACCTGTGTTAGGGAATCACACAGGAGCTACTACTCATAGACTTTATGCTATACAGAATAGTCTCTGGACAAGCAGCAGATTCACACTGGGCACAGCCAGCTTCAACCCTACACCTAAGGCAGCAGCTTTGCAGACTGAGTGCACTTTACACACAGAGCCTTGATCGCCTTCTCTGTCTTTTTGAGTCCACCATCTAACCTACCCCTGCACACGTCCCCACGGCCAGCGCCATCAAGGGCCACGCCACCGGACACCCGCCAGGACACGGGTCAGAGCCACGAGACACCTGTGAGTACAGCTACCCCTACGCTGCACGCTGCAGGACACCGCTCGGCACCATCTGAGACAGACGCCCATCACTGACAAGGTAAAAGACCGCACGCCACACGCACTGGCAAAAGGCCTACACACACCTACAGCATGGCAGAACACAGAGAACGCCGTGCAACCGCAACAGGCACAGGCAGGCGCAAGGCCCAAACGGACAGTCACACTGACACAAAAGGCCCGCGAAAAATATGAGACTGACATTGAAGCACACCGCGAAAAGTTAGAGAAGGCCTGGGAGGACACTGGTCGTGAAATATGTAACGTTGCAAGTACTAGCGATCAGGAGAAACAAATTAGGCAAGCTATAGCCCAATTGAGGTCAAGTCACAAACATTACCAAATGCTGTCACAAACATATCTCGCCAACCTAAAAAGAATTAACACGGAGGAAAGCCTCAGCGAACGTGACCAGCAGGAGGCAACTGACCTGGAGCGTGACGGCTTCGTGCAGACCACTATCACTGAGGCCGAAGACCAGAGAAAGGACCTTTTGCTGGAAACTGCATCACAGCGCTTCAGCACATCCAGACACTCATCAAGGTCAGCAAGATCAGCGCAATCTCACGCGTCTAGCGCAAACGCTACCAAGGCGCGAGCCACCGCAGAGGCCGCACGTGCCAGGGCCGAATATGGTCGGAGAGAAGCAGCCGTAAGGGCAGAAAAGGCGCGCATAGAAGAGGAGGAGCAGGTCGCCGCCGCCGCTGCCAAGCCGCCGCCGCTGCTACCGCCGCCAATGCCGCTGCCAATGCCGTCGCCGCTGCTACCACCGCCGCTGCCAATGCACGTAGAAAGGCCTAATTAGACGCGGATCTAGAGGCTCTAAGCAAAGAAGAGGACGCCGCTGCCGCCATAGCCCAAGCCGAAGTCTTAGAAGCCGCCGTGAGACAGGACGGCGGGGAGCTACCGTACAGACGGATAGCCTCAGAGGATCCAGCCCAACGCACTGAAGACTACGTAAGGAGCCTCTTCAGCGTAAACATCAGCGCACCATCTCAACACGGAGGGAGTGACACCACAGACACCGAAGACTTGCTAGGTCCACGAGGAGGAGACGCTGCTCCGCCAATGGCACATGCTGCCTGGGATAGCCACAGCCGCAACAGTGATCCACACGCCAGCACACACACGGGTGCACTACAACGGGCTCGCCATCCAGGTACACCCACACGGGGAAACACAGCCCCTCACACCGACCAGCAGTCATCACGCGTCCACGCCAAGGAAGAGGCTACCGCACGGACCCTCCCAGCAACTACCTCAGAACGGGACAAACACGCCGATGCCTCAGGCCTGACAGACATAGCCAAGTATATGATCCGGCGCGACCTGGTACAAGCAGGGCTCATCTGCTTCGACGACCGCCCTGAGAACTACCGGACGTGGAAGTTCACGTTCAAAGACGCAATCAAGAGCTTGGACTTCTCAGCAAGGGAAGAGCTCAACCTGCTATTCAAGTTCCTGGGGAACGAATCCAGAGAGTACGCGAATAGACTGCGGGCAGCAAATGCGCACCAACCCCAAGTAGGTCTTGACCTAGTGTGGGAAAGACTGGAAGAATCCTACGGCAGCCCCGAAGCAGTCGAGGATTCGCTCTTCAAAAGAGTCGAAAGCTTCCCCAAGATCACAACTAAAGACTACTCGAAGTTACGAGATCTTGGAGACCTGCTGCAAGAACTGGAGTTCGCAAGGAAAGACCATTCCTTAATAGGTCTCAAAGTCCTAGACTCAGCTCGTGGAGTGAGACCCATCCTGGAGAAGCTACCCTTCAACCTCCAAGAAAGGTGGATTTCACAAGGCTCCAAATACAAAAGGGAGAAACAAGTCGTCTACCCCCCATTCTCAGTTTTCTTGAGCTTCATTCGTGAAGCAGCCAGGACAAGGAACGACCCCAGCTTCTTCTTAGGTGCGCAAACCACACACAGTGCAAGCAGCCTGAGGACAGAGAGACCAGTGGCGAGATACGGTAACACCGAAACACCCATCTCGGTCCGCAGGACGAACGTGCCTCCCACGACCCAAACTACTCCCGATCGGTCGATCGGCGGAGACAAGAAACCAAGGGACCTTAACAAAGAATGCCCTATACACAGAAGGCCGCATCCACTTAACAAGTGTATCGGATTCAGAATGAAACCCACAGAGGAGCGAAAGAACTTACTCAGGGAATGGGGAGCTTGTTTCCAATGTTGTGCTTCCACAACTCATTTATTCAAAGACTGTAAAGAAGAAATCAAATGTACGGTGTGCAAAAGTGACAAGCACGTGACATCGTTACACCCAGAGGCATTGACACCTCACCAACTCAACAACCCATCCTCCGTAGCGGAGCATGGCGGGGAGGAAGGAGAAGGGGAGCCAACATCCGTCACATCTCAGCGCACTGAGGTTTGCGGAAAAGAAGGTGACAAAATGTCCTGCTCCAAAATATGCCTTGTTGCAGTGCACCCCCAGGGACAACCTGAGAAGGCTATTCGGATGTATGCGATCCTCGATGACCAAAGCAACAGATCATTGGCGAAGACGGAGTTCTTCAACCTATTCAACTTACAGGACAATGCCTCACTCTACACCCTCAGAACCTGTGCAGGGTCAACTGAGTCAACAGGGAGAAGAGCAAGCGGTTACGTCATACGTTCAGTGGATAACAGAGTGAAGATAGCTCTCCCCACACTCATCGAGTGCAGCCACATGGCCACAAACAGGGACGAGATTCCCACACCGGACATGGCACGCCATTACCCGCACCTCAGAGGAATAGCCAACTACATCCTGCCGGTAGAACAAGGCGCCAAGATCTTGCTACTGCTCGGTAGGGACATCATGAGGGTACATAAAGTCCGTAAACAGCTTAACGGACCCCACAACGCGCCATACGCCCAAAGACTTGACCTAGGATGGGTGATAGTGGGCAACGCGTGCACCGACAAAGAGCACGGACGAGACTATGTCGACGCCTGCAGAACGGTAGTAACAGAATGTGGACACACATCTCTCTCTGAACCATGTCTTGGCTATCTCCAAGTGACCGAAGGGCCAAGTGAAGAGAAAAGACAAGGTCATAGCCCTGAGGTCAACAAAAATATCCTTGCATCGGAGGGATGTGACAATGGCCCAAGATGCTTAGCGGTTCAGATAACCAAAGATGACGAGTCGACTCCACCAAAGGAAGGAAGTAACCTCCCAAAGGTGACCGACAAAGGGGTCATCCAAAATACAATAAACAATCGGACGATCCTCTCGCGAGCAATAGCACGGCTAGGACGTACAGTCGTTCCTCTCCACAGAGTATCCAGCGATAAAGCAGCCAGCTGTCACGGCTGGCATAACCGCAAAAGACTGCGCCCTACAGGTGAAGCCACAGTGTCAAAAGGGCTGCTCGTTCACACACGTAAGGGGAGACCGTTGCAGAGACATTTCCCAAAAGGATTTACAAGGACAAAAGAGACTGTTCTTCGTCATGTCCAGGGAGAGAACAACCTCCTGAGGGCAGTCAACAAAGAGACACAAAGGCGTTTCACCAAATTACGTGGAGATGTTCTCGTACAAGAGAAAAGCACCGACGACCTACGGTGCACAGCGTTCCAGACGACAAGGAACGACGACAAACAAACACCATTGAGGGAAGATAGAGGATTCCCGAGGTCAACAACCAAGGAGCTCTCCAAAGACGGACCAGGCAGTTGGGTGAACCCGCTACCATTCCGTTCACCAAGAAGGCGCTTCCCAAACAGTGGAGAACATGCCATCTCTAGGTTCACTTCGCACCTCTGCGACCTACAAAGGGAACCGGAGACCAAAAACAACTTTGTGGCCTTCATCCAGAAAGTATTCCTTACCGGCCACGCAAAGCCAGCACCTCTAATGAAGGAAGGTGAAGAATGCTGGTACCTCCAATCATCTGGGGCCGACCACCCTCAGGAACCCGATCAAATCCGGATAGTGTTCAGCCCCAGCGCTCAGCTCCATGGAGTCCCCCTGAACGACGCCCTCTCTACTGGAGTAGACACGACAACCAGTCTTCCAGGAGTGTTGTTCCGCTTCCGCAAGGAGCCAAAAGCCATCTCCTTTTGCCAAACGCCAGGTGATAGAGCGACATGCTACCACGACTGGCATACCTGCAAGGGGGTGCACTCTGTGGGCAAAACTACAGAGACAAAAAGACTGTTCTCTTACAAGGCTAAAAAGGAAACAGCACCAGAGACTTTTACACAAAGACATTGTGGTGCAACCAGCAAACCTGGAGCTGTGCATCCACTCTGCATCCTTTGCCAAAGAACCTTGGCCATGGGACATTGATACCAGTGATACCGGCCGGTGTCACTTCGCTATGTGGACATGGACTCTTGTACTGTTTGAGAATGTGATGTTATCTTTGTTATGCATTGCACATATGTTCCACATAGTTTGTTATATAGTGGTATCTACAGATACCAGACGGGGAGTGTCCTGGAACTAGATTCCATGTTCCTTTGTCCTTCCTTTAGTTATGGGATCCATTTCTCCCTTGCTTAATTGCCTGTCAGTTTTCCCTGTCCCAGCAGCAACGCTACATGTAAAATGCAACATTATTGCTACATGTTGTAGTTCCCTCAGACATTCTGTGAGTTGCCATAGCAGCCCCAGCCTTTCTCTCCAGAATGGGCTAGTCTGCCCCCCCCTTCTGTTTGTTTTAAGATAGTCTGTCCCAAGGCTATTCCCTTACCCACACTGCTTCTCACTTCCTTTCCACCCTAGATCACAGTGAGTACAGTCCTGTCTGCATCCACCCCTGGTAAGGCCTTTCTCTCTTACCATAGTCTAACCTCATAGAAGCATCCCACATAGAGAAGCACTCTCTGCCTACACGACACCTACAAGTTCCTGTGTTTTCTACTCCTGCAATAAAGTTAAGAAAGACATTAAGGACTTGTCATGCTTTGGAAGAGGGAAGACATGAGTTAAAGCTAACTGAAGCTATTCATACCTCAACACGTGACCCTAGCTCCAGGATAGATATTCATAGTGCATTAGGGAGCTAGAGAGCCCGCTTGAATCCTTGTAATAGTATTATGGATGTCTTTATATATCCTTGAGTATGTCTGCATTGTAACAAGTTGTATACATTCTGGGTGCTTTATACAAATGTATAATAACCCCCCGTTGTCATGTAAAGCCAGTAGATGTATCACATTGATGATGCATTAAGCCACTTACAGTAGGCCCAGATACACAAAGCTCTTTTAAACAATGTTAACACTAACGTTGTATCTTCAAAGGTGAATAACAATTACGTTAAGTCTTGTTTTCTCCTGTAAAGAGCGCAGCGTTAACGATAACTGACGTTGGTGATAATGACAAGCAAATTATATAGAAATGAGGCGTTATCATAACATTGCATATCCACTAAAGTCTGTTAAGGTAAGGGCTGGCTGGATGGCAGTACTGTCGGTGATTGTGCACCCCCGGTTACAGAGGCCCCTGTGCTCTTCCCCACAACTGTTAAACTGATTGCCGGGGGAGAGCATGGGGCCTCTGTCTCTTGCCATCTTCTGCAGCGTTGCGTTGTCATGGAGCCGCAAAGTCATATGGTTCCTGCATGGTCATGACAATGTAACGCCACATGGCGCTGAAATTGCCATAACAATGTGATGTCACAGGGCGCCTTGACGTTACATGATGCCACAACTTCATAACACATCATCGTAGGAGGAGATAAGAGGCCCGCCAAAACCCCACGGCACCGAGCCCCACAAATTTCTTAGCCTGCCCTGGTTAACGTTAACGCAGGAACTTAACATTGCATTTAGGTTATAGCTAAAACTCCCATCCAGTACCTGTAATCAGGGTTGCCACGCCTCCGGGTTTGACCTGGAAACTCCGGGTTTCGGGCACTTACATCTGGGCTACGGGTTGCCGTTGAAAATCTCCGGGTGGCGGCGGGGTTTGGCGTGGTGCAGCAGGGTCTCCGACATTCTCCGTTATTTTCCTGCAATTCCCCCTTCAACTGCAGGTAACATGGCTGCGCGGCGTCAAATGACACCACGTAGCCATGGCAACCGGACGCTACGCGACGTCATGCGGCGTCACGTTGCCATGGCAACGCAGCGTCATTTGACGCCACGCAGCCATGTTCGCTGCAGTTGGAGGGGGAATTGCAGCAGGATGCCGGGATACACCGCCGCACCACGCCATCAAGTAAGGGTTTTTTTTTCTTTTTTGTTTCCCCTTCTGGGGTGGCCTTCAATAGAAGGTGGCAACCCTGCCTGTAATATGGCTTTTGCAAGGTCTGAGATGCTGCCAGTTAGGCATGATTTAAATAACAGCATTATTTCCCTCTCCTCTCTCTCTGCACTTCGGCAAAAGCTCGATTTCAGTGTCTGGATCGGAATAACGGCAATAGTTACATACAGGCATACCCCGCTTTAAGGACGCTCACTTTAAGTACACTCGCGAGTAAGTACATATCGCTCAATAGGAAAACGGCAGCTCACGCATGCGCCTGTCAGCACGTCCTGAACAGCAATACCGACTCCCTACCTGTACCGAAGCTGTGCGCAAGCGGGGAGACTATAGAGCCTGTTACACATGCGTTATGTACATCAGTTATGCACGTATATGACGATTGCAGTACAGTACATGCATCTATAAGTAGGAAAAGGTAGTGCTTCACTTTAAGTACATTTTCGCTTTACATACATGCTCCAGTCCCATTGCGTACGTTAATGCGGGGTATGCCTGTAATGTCACGTTATTGGAAGATAACACACACTGAGGTTACTGCAATAAGGCATTCTGGGATCTGTCATTATAACAAGCAATAAGGCACTCCGGGAGCAGTCTTGCTATTCATTTCTTAATTTTATTACAATAGGGCACTCGTGACCGGCCTTATCTACTTTTTCCTTCATTGGTAATAAGTTATTCGGTGGAGCTGTGTTGCAATCTGGATGCTGACTCCTTTATACAGGGGTGCCTCCCTCGTGTAAATTCCTTTTACTTCAGGCCTTGGCCCGGTCCGTCCTGTCACGAGTGTCTCGCGTGTCATCCTGTTACAATGTGTTTATCATTTTGTGCTGAGTCTGGAGCATCCAAGAAAAATATCTTCATATTGTCCACATTGCGAGTGATGCATTTCTGGCGATGGGACGGGGTGGAGAGTATTACTGACCTCCTCGCCATGTCCAGCAGCGTTTAACCCAATCACTTTCATTGAGGGCTCTGCTCTGCTATATGAAGTGTTTACACACTAACCTCTCGCTCCCTAAAACAAAACAAAACATTTGGGGTTTGTTTGATCTCCACCAGGCCCCCTCAGGGTTTATGAGCCTGCAACTCGTTAAGAATAACGAGATTGTCAGATCCAATGCCAGCAAGACCATGGCAACTCCTATTCCTGCTTCTGTCCAACTCCCTCATCACCATGAAATGAGTCCCCCCCTCCCCAAACCCTAATCATACAAATAACTCCCCCCCCCCAAACATACTAACACCCTACAAACAGATGATTGCATGCAACCAGCAGAGCCAAACATATGAGAAATCAGAGCGACTATATAGTCAAACATTAGTGGTACTGTGGATGGGAAAATACAAAGTTAGCCGTATCAAGACCGATTTACTTTTCTTGTTTTAAACACAGCAAAGCTCTTTGGACTGTATTTGATGCTATAAAAGTAAGAAAGGGGAGATAAACTTTCTCCAAGAAAACGTCGTCTTTATGTAAAAAAGAAAGTGGAATTGTAAATGTGTAAATAAAAATAAGTGCTATGATTAGCCCTTGTTGTTACCATGAGATATCTCTCTCCAAACTCTCTCTCTGTCTCTCTCTCCAAACTCTCTCTCTCTGTCTCTCTCTCTCTCCAAACTTTCTCTCTCTCTCTCCAAACTCTCTCTCTCTCTCTCTCTCTCCAAACTCTCTCTCTCTCCAAACACTCTCTCTCTCCAAACTCTCTCTCTAAACTCTCTCTCCAAACTCTCTCTCTCCAAATTCTCTCACTCCCCAAACTCTCTCTCTCTCCAAACTCTCTCTCTCTCTCTCTCTCTCTCTCCAAACTCTCTCTCTCTCTCTCCAAACTCTCTCACTCCCCAAACTCTCTATCTCTCTCCAAACTCTCTCTCTCCCTCCAAACTCTCTCTCTCCAAACTCTCTCTCCAAACTCTCTCTCTCTCTCTCTCCAAACTCTCTCTCTCTCTCTGCCAAACTCTCTCTCTCCAAACTCTCTCTCTCCAAACTCTCCCGTTCTCTCTCTCCAAACTCTCCAACTTGTCAGTATAAGGTGAAGAATATGTCCAGGCGCTCACAATTATTGTGTACATGTTAAGGACCCTGACTCTGGGGAAAGCCATTTGGGCCAAAACATTGGTCCTATACCTAGTATCTAATTAATCTCTATGATTTACACAATAATGTGGAGTGCCAGGAGATATTTTTTACCATCACATTTCCACCACCATGTACACAGCACTCTACAAAGTATCTCCCTCGCTTTCTCCTTCTCTCACACTCTCTTCCCATTTCTCTTTCTCTTCACCCCTAGCCTTCTCGCCACCTCCCCTTCACTTTCTTTCTTTCTCTCCACCCTCTAACCTTCTCTCCCTCTCCCCCCCACCCTTCTCTCCCTCTCCCCCCCACCCTTCTCTCCCTCTTCCCCCCACCCTTCTCTCCCTCCCCCCCCCACCCTTCTCTCCCTCCCCCCCCACCCTTCTCTCCCTCCCCCCCACCCTTCTCTCCCTCTCCCCCCCACCCTTCTCTCCCTCTCCCCCCCACCCTTCTCTCCCTCTCCCCCCCCACCCTTCTCTCCCTCTCCCCCCCACCCTTCTCTCCCTCTCCCCCCCACCCTTCTCTCCCTCTCCCCCCCATCCTTCTCTCCCTCTCCCCCCCACCCTTCTCTCCCTCTCCCCCCCCACCCTTCTCTCCCTCTCCCCCCCCACCCTTCTCTCCCTCTCCCCCCCCACCCTTCTCTCCCTCTCCCCCCCCACCCTTCTCTCCCTCTCCCCCCCCACCCTTCTCTCCCTCTCCCCCCCCACCCTTCTCTCCCTCTCCCCCCCCACCCTTCTCTCCCTCTCCCCCCCCACCCTTCTCTCCCTCTCCCCCCCACCCTTCTCTCCCTCTCCCCCCCCCCACCCTTCTCTCCCTCTCCCCCCCCCCACCCTTCTCTCCCTCTCCCCCCCCACCCTTCTCTCCCTCTCCCCCCCCCCACCCTTCTCTCCCTCTCCCCCCCCCCCACCCTTCTCTCCCTCTCCCCCCCCCCCCACCCTTCTCTCCCTCTCCCCCCCCCACCCTTCTCTCCCTCTCCCCACCCCCCACCCTTCTCTCCCTCTCCCCACCCCCCCACCCTTCTCTCCCTCTCCCCCCCCCACCATTCTCTCCCTCTCCCCCCCCACCCTTCTCTCCCTCTCCCCCCCCCACCCTTCTCTCCCTCTCCCCCCCCCACCCTTCTCTCCCTCTCCCCCCCCCACCCTTCTCTCCCTCTCCCCCCCCCACCCTTCTCTCCCTCTCCCCCCCCCACCCTTCTCTCCCTCTCCCCCCCCCACCCTTCTCTCCCTCTCCCCCCCCCACCCTTCTCTCCCTCTCCCCCCCACCCTTCTCTCCTTTCTCTCCTGTCCTTACCCTTTTCCCCTTTTGCCCTCTCCCCCCTCTCTCTTTCTCCCCCTCTCTCTCCCTCCCAGAAGGAGTAATGACAAACCTTACAGATGAGCTGGTAGGGTTAAGGATTTTTAGGGGGGAGGGGGGAGGGATGGAGAGAGGGGCTGGATTTAATTTCCTTTTCTGCAGATGTCAGGTATAGGCTGAGAGGGTCTGAGGGAGAGAGTAAGAGACAGACAGAGGGGGTTAAAGGCCCAAACATTTGGGGTTACTGAGACACCCCTTATTCCACACATCCTTTTAGGGTCTTGCTTAGACTCCACCTCTATCCCTCTGTCTGTTCATTTTTAAGATTGAGAGGGTTTGGACTTGCTGAGCTCTTGGGACCCCTCACCAGGCTCTGAGACAGATCCACTCACCAGGCTCTGAGACAGATCCACTCACCAAGCTCTGAGTGAGATCCCCTCAGAAGTGAGCTCTGCACAGGTTTGGAGGGAGGGGGGTTGGTCTACAGTCTCTCACTGTCCCTGGCAGTTTTGTGGATGCCTTTGTGACCCTGATATCTGAGCGCAGGACCCCCCCTGGGAAGGGGCAAGTGACTGCGAGAAGAGGAAGGTCCGGCATCTGATTCCTGCAGGTAACCTAACCCCTGTGGTGTGGTGCATGACTATTTATCCTGTGGGTAAAGGATATAATCTAGCAGACTGAAAAAATACATGGTTATAATTAATGGTTATTTTGCAGCATTCTGGCTGGGTGCATGGCTATTTCTTTAGATTAAGTCCGTGCATGTATATTTCTTAGCAGTGTGAATTGGATACATGGCTAGTTTGCAGCATAGTGCATGGCTATTTCCCAGAGGTGACACTGGTTCTCAGGCAGGGCTATTTCAATGAGTTTATATGACACCCTTCCCAGCAGTGACAACACGGGATTGTTTGAGTAGAGTCCCAAGACGCAGAGATCAGGCAACCTGTGCATTAATATAAAGCAGGGGTTATGCCTAACGCAGGAGAATACAATCCTGCCTCAGTGCAGACACCATCTTTAAAAGGCCCCTGGGATAAGAACAGAAAAGGGGAGGTGATTTATGAGACACGGCAAATTTTATTTCATAGAACAGGAAGTTCAGGTCCTTTTATGCAAAGTAGTGGTACCGTCCAATGTCAAGCAAATAGCGTGACCCTTGGGACAGCACGGCCCCTGAGCGAAAGAGAAGAGAGGGTGCCTGTGAGTTATGGATTGTCAGCTTCTTGGTTCAGTGACCTCTCTCTGTGAGGGGAACACTGTGATGTGTCTGTGTGTTACATTGTTATTGGACCTTTTACACCCATTGTGCGGCGCTGTTTTATATGATGGTGCCATATTAATGCCTTTCAATGTTCACGCTCTCTCTCTCCTTTTGCAGGGAGGTTGTGTTCCCCCCCCTTCCCTATCTTTGGTTTCCCCTGGAGGTGAGGAATGTGGAGGCGCGGTGCCCCCCTCATCCTCTGTCTGCTTCTGGTTCTGCTCACCCCCTCACCGGCTCAAGCCCAGACAGTTCTGACAGACGATGAAATTGAGGACTTTCTGCAGGGATTCCTGAAGGAGCTGATCCCTGAGGAGGACGACAAGGAGGAGCCAGGAGGGGAGGAGGATATGGAGGGGGTAGGGGTCACCAGGACTGGAGGGTCTGAAAGGGAAGAGGAGACCGTGACGAGGAAAGGCAAAGCATCGAAAACCGAAGAGGGAGGTGAGTAAAAGTCATGGGCAAAAGAGCTGGCAATCCATGAATGGGAGGGGAGTGCCTACATATGAGAGCGGTGGTAAAAGATCATAAAAGTCACACGGCCACACTTTGCCTTCACCATCACCCCGGGAGGACAGAGTAGGGAGGTGTGCAAAAGGTCTGGGCAGAAGAGCTGAGAATCCATGCACAGGAGAGGGCAACCTACATACGAGAGACATGGGAACGGGTCATTGTAACTAGATTCTGTTTGAGTCTGTGCAATGAGAGAACTGACTACTGTAATGTATCGCTGCTGTGTGTGTGTCAGTTATACACTGTATCGCTGCTGTGTGTGTGTCAGTTATACACTATATCACTGCTCTGTGTGTGTCAGTTGTACACTATATCGCTGCTGTGTGTGTCAGTTATACACTGTATCGCTGCTGTGTGTGTGACAGTTGTACATTGTATCGTTGCTGGTGTGTCAGTTATACATTGTATCGCTGCTGTGTGTGTCAGTTATACACTGTATCGCTGCTGGTGTGTGTGTCAGTTATACACTGTATCGCTGCTCTGTGTGTGTCAGTTATACACTGTATCGCTGCTCTGTGTGTGTCAGTTATACACTGTATCGCTGCTCTGCGTGTGGGTTAGTTACAAACTGTAACGCTGCGGTGTGTGTGTCAGTTATATACTGTAACGCTTCTGTGTGTGTGCCATTTATACATTATATCACTGCTGGTGTGGGTCAGTTATACATTGTTTCGCTGCTCTGTGTGTCAATTATACACTGTATCACTGCTTTGTGAGTGTCAGTTATACACTGTATCGCTGCTCTGTGTATGTCGGTTATACACTGTATCGCTGCGGGTGTGTTTGTGTGTAAGTTATACACTGTATCGCTGATCTGTGTGTCTGTTATACACTATATCGCTGCTGTGTGTGTGTGTGTTTGTGTGTAAGTTATACACTGTATCGCTGATCTGTGTGTCTGTTATACACTGTAACTCTGCTGTGTGTGTGTCAGTTATACACTGTATCACTGCTGTGTGTGTCAGTTATACACTGTATCACTGCTGTGTGTGTCAGTTATACACTGTATCACTGCTGTGTGTGTCAGTTATACACTGTATCGCTGCTGTGTGTGTCAGTTATACACTGTATCGCTGCTCTGTGTGTCAGTTATACACTGTATCGTTGCTCTGTGTGTCAGTTATACACTCTATCGCTGCTGTGTGTGTGTGTGTTTGTGTGTAAGTTATACACTGTATCGCTGCTGTGTGTGTCAGTTATACACTGTATCGCTGCTCTGTGTGTCAGTTATACACTGTATCACTGCTGTGTGTGTTATTTATACACTGTATCGCTGCTGTGTGTGTCAGTTATACACTGTATCGCTGGTCTGTGTGTCAGTTATACACTGTATCCCTGCTCTGTGTGTCAGTTATACACTATATCACTGCTGTGTGTGTGTGTTTGTGTGTGTCAGTTATATACTGTATCACCAAACTCCTGATACAGGCATACCCCGCATTAACGTACGCAATGGGACCGGAGCATGTATGTAAAGTGAAAATGTACTTAAAGTGAAGCACTACCTTTTCCCCACTTATCGATGCATGTACTGTACTGCAATCGTCATATACGTGCATAACTGATGTAAATAACGCATTTGTAACAGGCTCTATAGTCTCCCCGCTTGTGCAAAACTTCGGTACAGGTAGGGAGCCGGTATTGCTATTCAGGACGTGCTGACAGGCGCATGCGTGAGCTGCTGTTTGCCTATTGGGCGATATGTACTTACTCGCGAGTGTACTTAAAGTGAGTGTACTTAAAGCGGGGTATGCCTGTATATTCTTTGTTGGTTACGTTACTTACCTGTGATCTGATTCAGCCTGTGACTAATTATGAAGAATTACAGAGCTGGCATTATTAAACATTAGTAAATACTCTGTGTGCCAATTTGTTTGTCCTGTTGTGTATGTTTGTGAATCTCATGTCATAACCTACTTAGCACCATACTATAATAACACAACCACAAGGATAGACACATAATAATAGCACAACCATTCTGACACACACTGATAACTCACAAATACACACACGTACTGATGACACAGAGACACACACACACACACACACACACTGATGACACAACCACATTAACACACACTGATGACACAGCCTCTCAGACACCCATCCTAGCACTTATTATCCAGTATGTGTAACACTTGTAAAACACAAAACAAGTTTTGAAGTATTTAACTGTATTATGCTGTGTTCCTGAGAGGACAAGGGATAGTACACTTTATAAGCCAAAAGTAGAAGGGGCATAGGCAGAGCATGGAGAAGAAGAAGCGTAGTCTCCCATGCGTATTCCCAGGGTGTCCAGATGCACAAAATCAGCAATCAAACAAAAATAGCAGTCAAAATTTGCATATTTCTGGGCAGTGTTTCAGGTGATGTAATTGCTGCACCCCCTCAGAATCTTCACTCTCTTATTCATATTTTTTTTCCCCTCTCGCAGAATCTCCAGGGAAGGCGAAAGAAAAGCCCAAGAAAGAGAAAAAGGAGAAAGCTGTCAAACCCACCAAGAAACCCAAAGAGAAGAAGGCCCCCAAACCTACCAAGAAGCCCAAGGATAAGAAGCCAAAACCTACAAAAAAGCCCAAGCAGAAGCCCCCCAAACCCACCAAGAAGACAGTAGGCAAGAAGCAGGAGAGGCTGCCAGAGAGCGAAGTTGAGGAGGAGGAGAGGTATAGGAGACCAGCAATAACCGAGGAGGAGGAGGAGGAGAGTTATAGGAGGCCCTCAGTGACTGAGGAAGAGAGGCACAGGAAGCCCCCAGTGACAGAGGAGAGGCACAGGAGACCCCCAGTGACCAAGGAGGAGAGGCACAGGAGACCCCCAGTGACAGAGGAGGAGAGGCACAGGAGACCCCCAGTGACAGAGGAGGAGAGGCACAGGAGACCCCCAGTGACCGAGGAGGAGAGGCACAGGAGACCCCCAGTGACTGAGGAGGAGGAGGAGCAGGAGGAAGAGGAAAAATACAGGAGACCTCCAGTGACCAAGGAGGAGGAGGAGAGGCAAAGGAGACCCCCAGTGACCAAGGAGGTGGAGGAGAGGTATAAAAGACCCACAGTGACTGAGGAGGAGAAGTATAGGAGACCCCAAGTGACCAAGGAGGAGAGGCACAGGAGACCCCAAATCACAGAGCAAGAGGAGGAGAGACGGAGAAATGGGGAAGAGGAGTGGGAAGAAGGTGAGAAGCAGACATTGGATAATAAGAGGAGTCTGACTGAGGCTTTGAAGTTGTCATCTTTGTCTTGTTAATATTCAGAGTGCATGAGTTCATCTCTATCTTTCCTAGAGAGATTACAGCTTTAAAAATGCCAGCGGGTTCAGCAAATTGTTGTAACCCTTTCACTGCCAGAGAGGCCTGCAAGGCAGTGTCATAACAGGCAGAGTGATATGACAGGCAGAGTGATATAATGACAGGCAGAGCGATATGATGACAGGCAGAGCGATATAATGACAGGCAGAGCGATATAATGACAGGCAGAGCGATATAATGACAGGCAGAGCGATATAATGACAGGCAGAGCGATATAATGGCAGGCAGAGCGATATAATGACAGGCAGAGCGATATAATGGCAGGCAGAGCGATATAATGACAGGCAGAGCGATATAATGACAGGCAGAGCGATATAATGGCAGGCAGAGCGATATAATGACAGGCAGAGCGATATAATGACAGGCAGAGTGATATAATCACATGTAGAGCAATGTGTTCTAGACGATGTTCAATACGGAGCAGGCTGGTAGCCGCCTTTTACATTATACTGCTCCTTGGTGTATAATAACTTACGCCAATTCTGTAGTTCTCCCTTGCTCATCCAATCATAGAGTTCCCTTTAAACCTCTGACCAATCAGACGCCTGGTGGAGATTTAACCACCAGGCTTGCGGTTTCTGTGATGGAGATTTTTGGCCAGGTGCAGGAATAGAGGGGCCAGGAATGTTAGTGAGGGAGCGAGGAGGGAGGGGGCGGGGGGGGCAGGAGGCAGGAAATATCTCATACCTTTCCCATGACGGAGCCGAGTGATGGGAAATCCTCAAACTGCCTTTAATAACATGAATGTAACCACAAGATTGTGTATTTGGTGTAAGACTCATACACACACTCATTATTAATAACTCCATCACTGCCAGAGTGAATGTGTGTGTAGATGAGAGAGAGAGAGTACAATAGGCACAACCACATCAATGTAATTCGCATGTATTATATAGTAGGTACATATATCATACTTTATCCTATAAGGCAAACACCTCAGTGAAACATCATCCAATTATATCTCATAAGGTGACAAATAAATTCCTTCCTGACTCCAATAATTGTCAATCAGATTACTCCCTGGATCAAAATCCTTCCCATATTTACTTGTTTGTATATACCTGTATACATTTCCTTTCTAATAAGATGGCCACATTTTTTTGGAAGATATTTATTGTATCTGCCATCACAGTCTCCATGGGTAATGAATTCCACATTTTAACTTCCCTTACTGTAAAGAACCCTTTCCTTTGTTGCTGGTGAAATTGCCTTTCCTCCAACCTAAAGGGACGACCCCGAGTCCCTTTGTACTGCCCGTGGGATGAATAATTCTTTATAAAGCTCCTTGTACTGTCCCCGAATATATTTGTATATAGTTATCATATCCCCTCTTAGACGCCTCTTTTCTAATGTAAATAAATCTAATTTAGCTAGCCTCTCCTCATAAAGCAAATTATTCATCCCCTTTATTAATTTGGAGACTCTTTTCTGCACTTTTTTTTACTTCCATAATGTTTTTTTATGGAGTGGTGCCCAAAACTGTACTCCCAGTGTGATCTTACTAATTCTTTATATGTCCTTGTTTTGTCTCTGTTTTGCTTTTGTTTTGGAAGACTTTGAAAATAGACCTCATTGGCCCCGATCCACAAATCTCTATTATGGTTAACGTGGGGACTGAACGTTAGGCTATAGTTAGATCATATTTAAACTTGGCGTTTCTCAAATCTAGACCATGAAACAGGGCTTTTACTTGGCATGAATGGGTGTAGCAACAATTAGGTGCGATTTCACCAACATAGCGTTATTTCTTTTACTTGTCACCTCTGTCTCCAAAGAGAATGGTCTGGATCGGGGTAATGCCAAGATTGGCATAATGTCGTTCTTGGAACAGAAACTCCTATGCAAACGAGATGTAGTTCACACGTTGTTTTTGTATATAGCTTTGGCGATATGTGTTGACCTGAGGGAACATAACGTTTGTTCCTGTTTTTAGGTGACATTATGAGTCTTGATTTATCAGAGATGTCTGGATCTCACCCATAGGGCAGGATTGGCCAACTCCAGTCCTCAAGGGCCACCAACAGGCCAGGTATTAGGGATAGATATCCCTGCTTCAGCACAGGTGGTTCAGTCATTCTGACTGAGCCACTGATTGAGCCACCTGTGCTGAAGCAGGGATATGCTTCCAACCTGACCTGTTGGTGGCCTTTGAGGACTGGAGTTGGCCACTCCCACCATAGAGTGTTTGATAAAAAAAAGAGACAATAGAACCGATTTACCTGCATGTTTTTTCTATTTACGAGGTTACACAGAAGCACCCAGCAAATCTTAAACCGCTTGTATGTGTGTGTATAACGGTGTATATGTATACTAGACAGCACTCATGAGAAAAACCTAATGGGGTGGTGCCCGAAGGAACAAGGAGGACCCTAATTCATCCCAGTCAACATATATATACAAAAATGTTCCTGGCACTCAAAAGTAATACAGAAAAAGTGGATGGATCAGCCAAAAGAATTTAATAGTATACAAACACTGTGCAACAAAAGAAAAATACAAACTGCTGATGTCTAAAAAGATGCACCACTAAAGAAGGAGTAATCTAAGTCAATGAGCAGGGAGAGAAACAGGGAGGGAGGGAAGAAAAGGATGGGGAAAGGGGGGTGTAAGGAAACAAGGGGGGGAGGAAAGTCCAAGGCAAGGGGGGCAACGAACATTTCGGGGTATATGACCCCTTCTTCAGGCCCGTTCCCAGGGAGATTGGTACTTCCCTGTACCCCGTGACTAAAATCCCTGAGGCAATGGAACTCAGACTATAGGTACTATGGTCAGAGCGCAAAGCAACAACTGTGAATTAATGCAAGAGCTGAAGTAATAATAGCTGGCAAAGCAAGGCTCTAGAGAGATGTGGTCTCATAGAACATAGACTGTGAGGTAGAGAAACGCTAGCAGTACGTTTGGAGTCCTTGGGGAAAAGCCCAGATACCACACTGTAATCCGTCTGTGCAGACCAGTGTGGTATCTGGGCTTTTCCCCAAGGACTACAAACGTGCTGCTAGTGTTTCTTCATAGTATCTATAGTCTGACTTCCATTGCCTCAGGGATTTGAGTCACGGGGCAAAGAGCTCCTGCTTCAAACCTATGTAAAAAAAATTTGATTGCTCCTTTAAAAGATATAGCACAGGAATAAGATAGACACCAGACACTGATCGTATGTGGATCGGGGGAGAGGTCTGGGATACAAGGGAGGGTATTACACATGGGGGAGACAGGAGAGAGGATTCCTTCTTACTCAGTGGTAATAATAACCTTTTCTATTCCAGAGGAACCCCTGCAGCCACCCCCCGAACCTCAGGAGCCAGACAGAGAGGAGCGTAGGCCGAGGCCTGGTGAGTGAAGTATGGTGCTACCAGGTTTACCTCTTAGCAGAGATATGCATGGATTTAGTATATATCTGAATCACTGCATGACCTGAGATACTCTGTATATTCTGTGCTACGGGCTCTTGAACAAACCTTCCAAAGGGGCCGGATTAGAAATGGAAGGATGAGAAGTGTGCGGCAACGTAATTTTAAATGTATCTAATAAAAATACCACTTGTGATTACATTCATATATTTCAGACAGGTCTGCAAACTTGCCTTTCCCCATTATCTCATTATCTAAGTACTAATAATAGATAAATATAAAACATACAGGACACCTGCAAGCTCATATTGAACCCCCAAAATAACCACAACATATATATAAGCATATAAGTGTCACAGAGGAGTGCTACTGAGCATGGCAATATATATTTAAAACCAGAGACAGAACATGAAACACAGACAGAGCTCAGTGCACATCCAGTGAAACTTATACACGGTACAGTGCCTAAATATATATGTATAGATATCTATTAAATAAAATGGTCTTTTAGTTTAACATTTTGGCCAAAGTGTTGTAAGCCCCTGAGCCACTACACGGCAGACCACATCTCAAGGGTCCCTAACACTAATATAAATTCTTAATAACCTGTGCATTACCAGGAAGAATGATTTATAATAAATCTGTCAAAATTAGTTGCATAGTTCTAAGTCTGATTGAAGCTTTTATTAACCTGTACATTACCAGGAAAAGCACTCTGTATTAGATTTGTCACAATCATACTGCAAGCAGGTTCCCCTGAGAGTGGGAGATGCTATGGAGTGAGCTTTTAACCACTTAAATGTGGGAGGGGTGAGCTTCAACAAGATAGGAAGAGCCACCCTCCAATCAGCTAAGACCAGCTGAACAAGAATTGTAAAACATACAGGACACCTGGCCAAAATGTTAAACTAAAAGACCATTTTATTTAATAGATATCTATACATATATATATTTAGGAACTGTACCGTGTATAAGTTTCACTGGGTGTGGACTGAGCTCTGTCTGTGTTTCATGTTCTGTCTCTGGTTTTAAAATAGATAAATATAACCTGATCAAACAAATGACACAAAAACATGATACTTTTTCAACATTTATTTATCCACAAATGATTCAACATTCACTATCCATGTGTGATAAAGTATGTGAACCTTTAGATTCAGTACCTGGTGGCACCCCCTTGAGCAGCAATAACTTCAACTAAGTGTTTCCTATAAATGCTGGTCAGTCTCTCACATCGGTTTTCAGGAATTTTGGCCCATTCCTCCTTACAGAACTGCTTAAATTCAGTGAAATTTGAGGGCTTCTTTGCATGGACTTCAGGTCCTGCCACAACATTTCGATAGGATTTAGGTCCGGATTTTGACTAGGCCATTCTAAAACGTAGAATTTCTTCTCCTGCAGCCATTCTTTTGTAGATCTGCTTGTATGTTTAGGATTATTGTCTTGCTGCATGGCCCACTTTCGCTTCAGCTTCAGCTCAAGGACGAATGGCCTAACATTCTCCTCTAGAATCTTCTGATAGAATGCAGAATTCATGGTTCTGTCAATGATGGCAAGCCGTCCAGGTCCTGAGTCAGCAAAGCAGCCCCAAACCATCACACTCCCCCAACCATGCTTGACGGTTGGGATGAGGTGCTTCTGTTCAAACACAGTGTTTGGTTTTTGCCAAACATAATGTTTATCATTGAGACCAAAACGTTCTACCTTTGACACGTCTGTCCAGAGAACATTGTTCCAGAAGTCTTGTGGGTCATCTGTGTGCTCTTTGGCGAACTTCAGACAGGCAGCAATGTTCTTTTTAGAGAGCAGTAGTTTCCTTCGGCTATCGTCCCATGAACACCATTCATGGTCAGTCTTTTTCTGATAGTTGAGTCATGAACACTCACATTTGCCAAGGCGAGAGTGTCCTGCAGATCCTTCGATATTACTCTGGGGTTCTTTGTGACTTCCTGGGTGATTTTCCAGTTTGTTCATGGAGAGATTTTGGTAGGACGACCGCTCCTGGGTAGAGTGACTGTGGTCTTCAATTTTCTGTCTGACAATAGATTAGTATAGCTCCAAATCCTTAGAAATGGTTTTGTAACCCTTTCTAGACTGATTAGCATCAATAACTGCTTTTCTGAGGTCCTCCGAGTTTTATTTTGATCGTGGCATGACGTGTTTCCATACACCAGAATGGTGAAGACCAAACTCAAATAGTTTCTGATCTTTATATCGGTTGGGGCCTCCCAAACTCACCCCTGAAAATCTACCTAATTATTTAAACACCTGATTCTAATTATCCCCTTTAATTTAGCTGATACAACCAGGGTTTCACTTCCTTTTTCACATACCCTAACTCTTAATTACTCATTGTTTGTCTAATTCATACATCAATTTGTTTCAGAAGATATGGAGTTGGTTAATATAAACCCTATTGAGTGTAACGGTATTTCTGAACCGGCCTGACCCACCCAATCTCACATTGGCCCCTGTGGTCTAACCGGTCCCCATTACAGTGTGGTAGTGTCTGGTGGTGCACCTGTTGGCAACAGGACTCCTGAGTCTCCCGCATGATGGTATATGGGGAGGACCCGTCCAGACAGGCAGCTGAGGTAGTGTGCTGAGTCCTACCTAGTTCCAGTGCAGCGCCTCCACCTCATCAGGGTCCCTTCGGTCACTTGGGGATGGTCCTGGTGAGGAACTCCTCGGTGGTGCTCCTCTCTGTACATTCACTCCACACACGTACACGAGAGGTTGTTCGAATAAGAGCATCTTTATTGATTGAGGTGGGCTAGCTGCCCCACGCAGTAGAATCTCTAGCCACTCATCTTGAGTCAATGCTTCCCTTTGAAAGGTCAGCTCTCCTTTAATAGGGATTCCCTATCCCAGCCGGGATATCTCTACCCTGTGCCAGGTCCCTGGACACAGTCTCCTTGCAGCTACTATAACATAACCAGTAACTCAGACTAGGATTGAAACTTGAACTCCTCCTCCTCTTAGCTGAACTTGTACTAGAACTACTTTTTGACACAGTGCTGTGCCTTATGTACACTCTGGAAGCTGACACACCTCTGACATCACTAACCATGGAGTCAGAGCATGTGACCGCTCCCATCCATACACAGGGCACCCCACCAGGGTGTGAGGGCAAACCTCCATAATTACAACTGGCATGCCCACAACTTACCAGGCCTTACTGTCAGCAGGAGAGATGACTGTAGCCATTTTACATGACCGCTACATTCTCCCCCTGGTGAATCCCATCGTCCTCGCTGGGACCTAAATTTGTATACCCTTTTCCAGGAAGCACTGAAACACAAAACATAATTAGAACATCTTACAAATTTTCATAATGCATACAGAACAATTTCTACAGTACACTCCGCCAAGCCCGCCCCGACCAGCAGCCACGAACCCGCGTAATACATAGTACCTCCTAAAAGTAGTGACTGGGGTCAGGTTTTCTTACCTCCCTACCACCCATATCCAGGACCGTAACATAGTAATGTCTCGGCAGTCCCCTCTCGGGCCTATAGGTCACCTTATATTTGTAGATGTTCCTTCCTATGCCCCATATGCGTACTAAGTGCTCTATCCGCTCCTCGGCCTTCTTCCCTACCACTGCACTTCCCCTTCCGACTAAGTACATTTCAATGGCCTCCCTAAGCCACTTCCCTCTGTTTTCCTCTATTTCGTCCATGAGAGGCTCAGGGACATACGGGTACTCCAACCCGTGGGATGACTTATAACGAGCCATTATGGCCCGCTCGGCCCTACTTATCCTGGTCAGGTCAGCCCTACCGGCCCTCCCAGGTAACACCCATGATAGGGGCTCATCAGGGTCCACGGGATCTGACAGGATGCTGGGACCCATGGGTTCTATCTCCCTATGCTCGATCTGCAGCCATCGCTCCTGCAACTCTCTATCCCTTTGCTCAGGGGTGAACTCTCCCGCAGCCCACCAGTAATCCACTATATCTTCTCGCCGGATGAGGAACCGAGTGCGGTCCATCCATGCGGAGTACCCTTCAAATAGTGGGGCCCACCAACGGTGCTCTCTGAATTTGTGTGACTCCCCAGAATCACTATCATCCTCCAGGGAAAATACCCCCGATGTCCGTGCCGATCGCGGTACCGACCACCTGTAAGATCCCGGGGCCTTTTTCACTGGGTCGGGAGCTACAGGGGGCAACCACCGGCCTACCGCGGCCACTCTCAACTCTCCCCCCCCCCTGTGAAGTGCCTTCCGTAGCGCAACTGCGCTGTCTCCCCCCAGTCCGTTTCACCTCCTCTTCCGAGGGTATGTCCACCGATTCCAAGCTAGGCGGGGATCCCGTGGAACAGGTGACAGGGGCAGGGGTTTTATCTAGGGCATGGGATGGGGCATAAGGGCAAGTGATGGGACCCCACGGGGTTACGACCCATTCCCGGCTGTCCGTAGACTGGTCCAATGAGGACATCTCAGTCCTCGGATCGCCCATCCAACTCCTGGGCCCTTGAGGTGATCGGGGACCCTCCCCCGATCGCCGAAGCGTCGCTGCGTCGTTCCCAGCGGTTCCGCCGTCGCCACCGGAAGTGATGTCCTCCCCGGAAACGCCGCCATCCCGGGTCGGATCCCCATTCGGGATCTCTTCTTCGATGACGACATCCGGAAGCTCCGCCGTCGTCTTCACCGGAAGTGATGCCACCTCTCCACGTGCGTCTCGGGCCTGGCACGGCCCTTCCTCCGCTGCGCTGTCTGCCGGGACAAGGTAAGTGATGGGGCTGCTTCTCTTACCAGTCCGCAGGGGCGTTGGCGTCTCTCTCCCGTCGCCGCCAGGTCCTGGGACGGCGGGACTCCGTCTCTCGGCTCGCCGATCTGCGGGGGACGCCCTGTTCTCCAGACTGCCACTCACCCCACGGGGTGTCGTCCGTCCTGGGTCCCTCTTGGATCCCGATTTCGCCACCGCTAGTTCACGGAGATCCTCGTCGGAGTAATCTCCCTTCCCTGATCTCGGGGTCACCGAGCGTGGCGAAAGTCTTTTCTCTGCGCGGTCGGGGGTTGACCCGACCGTCTCGGTTGCTACTGACCCAGCCGACTTAGTCGACTCCAGCCCCCTTTCTCCGGGACTCGCACGGCTGATCCACAGTGCGCCAGGGGACTCGGCGGAGCGCCTAGCCGTATCCCCCGGGGGGTCAGCAGGTTGAATAGGTATAAATGTGGGCATGGGCCACAAATATTATGTCCCGCAATGTGGGCAATGTGCCACCGTGTTGACAGTGCCTCCGGGCAGCCCGCATTGTAGGCAGAGCCCGACCACCGTCTCGGTATTTGCCACCCTTACTACCAGTAGCCCGCCGGGTACCGAGTAGGGCTGGGTGGAGACCATCGTGCCCACAGTGGAGGAGCAGGCCATTCTTTTAGTAGGGACCATTTTCAGTATGGGTCTCTCCAGGTCAGTGGTTCCTCGCAACTGACCGGTAGAAGCTTCTGGGCCAGCCACTTCCTGCTTCGGCTCCTCCTTCCGCTGGCATAGCTGGAACCCGCCCCCAGGGGTTGCAATTATAGGCGGATCCCACAGGGGAATATCATGCCCCTTAATTAAGGCCGCGCCTTTCTCAGTCCTGGTGGGCGCGGTCTGCGTTTTCGCGCCAATTTCCTCATCAGAGTAGGATTCTTGGGCCGCGGCTAGTTCCCGCCTTCTCCTAGCTGCTGCTTTTCGTGCAAAATATCCCTCCTTTTTGCACGTTACCTCCGCGGCCGGAACTACTTCTTGTAGTGGCGCCATCTGGATATCAGTCCCTGGGCCCAGTGGGTGCATTCCCACAGGCCATAATTGAAAGTCACTCCCCCTGGTGGAAATCAGGGGAGGGTCCCATAGACTAAGCGGTTGACTCAGCACAGGGGCCGAGTGAGTCACTGTCCATGCAGGCGCAGCCATGCCTTTCGCGCCATGCCCCCCATCAGGGCGGGGCTCTGCTGTTCGAGCCATTCCCGGCCAGCTCTTTGCAAGTTCTGTATCAGCCAATTTCTCTGCGACTGGCCCATGCGGTCTCCCTAGCAAGCGGGAGCCGCCATTTTGGTTGGCTTTTAAGCCCGAAATGTCAGTTTGTTTGCTCTCCTCGCGGGGTTCCCCCCCAGTTATCACAATGTCCTCACACTTTTCAAGGGTGGCTCCTCGGTGTCCCAGACAGAATAAAAACGGGGCAGCCACGGCCTTCGCTCCACTCCAGAGCAGATTAGTTAAAGACAGCTCAGCGACGGTTTGCTCTTCAGTGGGGCGCACGCCACGGGTGCCTTCCCCATCAGCCTCAGGTTGCCATGTTGGGCTCTCCGCACCACGCGGATCCTCCATTCCTTGGGTTGTCACACTCTCGTACCAATTATCGTACATGGGGCTCCGCTCTGCGGGGCAGCCACCACACCAGTACAATAAGGATTGCTCAGATGCACCACCACATGTGTACCTGATCTAGGCTGGACTCATGTTGCACTACCTCAGGCTAGGCTCACTCTCTCAGTGTCTGCTGTAACTCCTTCCTCCCAGTCTGTGCTCCCTATGGTAAGTGTCTGGAATGGGCTAGAGTACTCTGGCTCTGCCATGCAGTACTTGGGGCGTCTACCTCTCTTGGTCAGCCTAGCGCAGACCCTCTCCAGGATTCCTGACCATGTTAACAGGCTATCCCTTCTGGCGTCCTACCAACTAGCACTACCTCAAGGTGACTCGGTCAGCTATAGCCCGGCTCCAAACCCCTCACTCCTTTCAGGCCCCTAGGTCGTCCCTGCGAACTGACAATACCCCGTCAGCCCCCTGACCACCCCTAGGTCCGTCCCTACGCAGCACAGAGTGGCAGCAGACTCTCTCCCTGTTTCCCAGTGTGCCTAGCTAGAGCCTGTCCTGATGACAGATCTGATCTCAGCAGCTCGCCTCCAAATGTAACGGTATTTCTGAACCGGCCTGACCCACCCAATCTCATATTGGCCCCTGTGGTCTAACCGGTCCCCATTACAGTGTGGTAGTGTCTGGTGGTGCACCTGTTGGCAACAGGACTCCTGAGTCTCCCGCATGATGGTATATGGGGAGGACCCGTCCAGACAGGCAGCTGAGGTAGTGTGCTGAGTCCTACCTAGTTCCAGTGCAGCGCCTCCACCTCATCAGGGTCCCTTCGGTCACTTGGGGATGGTCCTGGTGAGGAACTCCTCGGTGATGCTCCTCTCTGTACATTCACTCCACACACGTACACGAGAGGTTGTTCGAATAAGAGCATCTTTATTGATTGAGGTGGGCTAGCTGCCCCACGCAGTAGAATCTCTAGCCACTCATCTTGAGTCAATGCTTCCCTTTGAAAGGTCAGCTCTCCTTTAATAGGGATTCCCTATCCCAGCCGGGATATCTCTACCCTGTGCCAGGTCCCTGGACACAGTCTCCTTGCAGCTACTATAACATAACCAGTAACTCAGACTAGGATTGAAACTTGAACTCCTCCTCCTCTTAGCTGAACTTGTACTAGAACTACTTTTTGACACAGTGCTGTGCCTTATGTACACTCTGGAAGCTGACACACCTCTGACATCACTAACCATGGAGTCAGAGCATGTGACCGCTCCCATCCATACACAGGGCACCCCACCAGGGTGTGAGGGCAAACCTCCATAATTACTGCTGGCATGCCCACAACTTACCAGGCCTTACTGTCAGCAGGAGAGATGACTGTAGCCATATTACATGACCGCTACATGAGTATTTAAGAAAAAACTGGTTTTGATTCAAGAAGGTTATCATGGAAAAACTGTGGAATTATCATTGGGGTTCACACATTTTTTCTCGCCACTGTATGTCTGTTATAAAATACAGTACAACGTTATTAATATGTGATGCGGACACAAATAAATAAGTGTTGTACTACAAAAGTTCCTGGCGCCCATTTTTCTACAACCTTGCTACCTCATCACCCAGGCGCCTGAATCTAGCCCCTGAGTCAAGGTAACCCTTGTCGAGTAGCCATATAATACACATGTAATCTCCCTAGAAGCCAGGCAGTGAGGGTTACACTATACGTATATGTATTACTTATCTGAATTCAGGAGAGATGTAATAACTTGCAATAAATATGTATCTCTGTTGGTGATGTCACTGACACAGAATATCTCACCCAGGGCTGGATGAGGAGTCGCCGACAGAGGATTATAACGAGCACCTGGAGAGAGAGGATTATGACGACTGTAAGGAGTAACAATACATGGCTTTAATATATGTTACTGTTTGTATGTAAAACTTTGTGTGTATATATATATATATATATATATATATATATATATATATATATATATATATATTAGTGGCACTGTGTGCTCATTTGCATGTCATTTCCCAGAATCCCTTACTGCAGTGTAAGTGCTGTGTGCTGGGCGATAACGGTGAAAGACAGGGTTGCAGACCTGTCTAAGACATGCAAATGAACATACAGTAATATTTACAGTTGCTATATGCTTTACTGTGGAGGGTTTTTGTCACTTTTGTTACCCACCATAACCTTAATAAGTGTGGTGAATACCTACTCTTAGTCTCAAACCAGCATAGCCAGCAATCAACCTTACACTGATGATACCCATCAAGGGTGAAACATGTCTGTGAGTGGGTTTACTGGCTTTGCATCTCACCCCAGCCTATGCTTAAAAGCTGTGTTTAAAGCAGCATGCATTGGCTTAATGGTTGCTCGTGTAATATGAGCTTGAGACAAAAGGTGGCACTGTGTGCTCATTTGCATGTTATTTCCCAGAATCCCTTGCTGCAGTGGAAGTGCTGTGTGCTGGGCGATAATGGTGAAAGACAGGGTTGCAGACCTGTCTAAGACATGCAAATGAACATACAGTAATATTTACAGTTTTTATATATATATATATATATAATCAAAAAATAAATAGATGATACCGTTCTGTGGCTAACGAAATGCTTTTATTTGTGCGAGCTTTCGAGATACACTGATCTCTTCTTCCGGCGATGTTACAATGAATGAAGCAAGGATAACTTAAAAACAGTGTCTCTTGGAATGTTATCTGTGCTGTTCCTTCCCCCGTGTGGATGTGTTTTATGGCTAGAGGTGTCAAAGGGTAACTGAAAGCAACCCTTGCTTTCAGTTACCCTTTGACACCTCTAGCCATAAAACACATCCACACGGGGGAAGGAACAGCACAGATAACATTCCAAGAGACACTGTTTTTAAGTTATCCTTGCTTCATTCATTGTAACATCGCCGGAAGAAGAGATCAGTGTATCTCGAAAGCTCGCACAAATAAAAGCATTTCGTTAGCCACAGAACGGTATCATCTATTTATTTTTTGATTATTGAAGCTCGGCTAACACGGTACTGATACCTCTACATGAATATATATATATATATATATATATATATATATATATATATATATATATATATATATATATATATATATATATATATATATATATATATATAATATATAATATATATATAAAACTGTGACCGTGTGTAGGCATGTAATATTGTGTATGTAAATATGTATGTAATCGTGACTGTGTGTAGGTATGTAAATGTGTTTATTGCTGGGTGTGTTGGTATGTAACTGTGTATATAATCAATGTCTCATTTCTACCCCGCAGACGGTTTAATTAGACGCCAGAAGAAGCCCTTGCGGGTCCCTGAGCGTAAGATGCCATGGCGCCCTGTGACCGACAGAGAAGATAAGCCACAGACCAGTGAGAACCCTCCCTTGAGTAACCCCGAGATCCTCACTTGTCCCTCTCCCCCCAGGCTGAGCACAGACACAGCCCACTCCCATACAATAATACATCATATAAAGCCTCATGGAATAAGTATAACCTTAACTTCCCATGTGGAACGCATAAAGCAGCATCAGATTTATCAAAACAGCCCTGATACTTTCTATGAGATTTTATTCCCTTGATAATAATAGTTTTTTTTTCTTATACACAGTGCAGTTCACAGAATTTGTGCAGACACGGTTCCCAATGCCCAATCTATGTTTTGGGTGCCTGAGGCACAGGGAGATAAGGTGACTTGTCACAAGGAGCTGATACTGGGAATTGAACCGGGACTCTTCAAACTTAGGGGCTTATTCTAGTAGCCTTCATAACCCACTTATCAAGGCTTTTTAGCTGTTATCGGCCAAAAATGTCTACAGTGATTCAGAAAGCCTCGATAAATGGGTGGCGAGCGCCCATATCGACAGGTTTTGGAACTCGTGCAATTCTAGTAGCCTTAATTAGGTTATTGAGGCTAATCGCGGCTCTAGAATGGCGAGTTTCTCCCAAATTCCTCTCGCCAGAAAAAGTTGGCATGAAGCTGCCAAGATGCTGGTGAGGCGTCGGCGAGAGAGGAACTTAGGAAAAAAATGCATTTTTCCTGCATCGGATTGATGCCGGGGGTCTCCGGAGCTGATACCCATTAATATCACCACCGGAGAACCCCGGCATGAATCAGATGCATGAAAAATGCATTTACAGGCAGCTTCATTACCTCAGTGGCTAACCGCTAAGGCAATGCAGGGGTTAACTACCAGTGCCATGTTTATTGTGGGAAGCGAAGGTGGTATTTGGCCCTTGGTGGGTGTTTAGGCCTTGTGGGGGGGTTGTGGGTGCAGTTAACCCCTTTATTACCTTAGCGGTTAATATTGCTAAGGTAATGAAGGGGTTAAACCCTCCTGCTACCCACCCGGTAGATGTAAATACCCAGCAAGGGCCAAATGCCAACTTCACCCATCCTCGCTACCTACAATAAACATTAAAAAACACAACAACCCTACTACCCACCTCCTCTGCCCCCAACAATTTCACCCCCCCAAACACATACAGTACAGTAATGGGCAAAATTACTATTATCTAGATATGGATACTAGCTAATTTGCCCATTCAATAATCAAACATTAGACAGACAGCATAAATAAAGTAAATAAAACGTCTACTTACCCCTGCCATGATGAAGGGCATCCTCATCACCATACTCCAGGTCCAGGTACAAGAAAAAACACCATCTAATGGCCCTTAACTCCTTAATCACTTTAGCGGTTAATAACCGCTATAGTAATTAAGGGGATAACCCAACCGGGAGGCCTAACCACCCACTCCAGCACAAGTACCCCCACCCTCTACACATTGATTGGCACAGTGGTACATCATACCCATATAATATGGACATGATAAGGCACTATAGAAGTCAATGGCCTACCTATAAAAAAAATCATCAAGCACAACAATTAAAGAAATATACAAGCACCTAATAACCACAAGAATAAAAGAACTACAAAGCCTCAGCTACACATCAATAACATTATTCTAACACCAAAACAACAAAAGAATAAAAATAGTTATACCAAAATACTAGAATACAATTAAATGCACACCTAACCAACAAAACAATTCAAGAAATAAAACCGCTACCAATTCTAAAATGTAATAAAAACAAGCCATCCAAATACCAAACAAATTAGTGAAACAATAAACAGAAATAGAAAAAATAACAATCAATTGTAAACAAGCATTTGCCAAAAAATGCATTGCCTGTCACTGTGTTTATCTGTATCCTAAAGGGGCACAGATGAATACATTAGCAGTCAATGGGCAATGAAAAACATAAAAAATAAATAAATACAATAAAAAACAATTACATCCATTCAATATTTATCAATGGCCAACCTATAAAAAAATAAACAGTTGAAGTTGAACCCCTTCATTGCCTTAGCGTAAGGTAATGAAGCTGTTTTAATAACAATTTTAATACTAATGTACGTGAGCAGGGGGTCCCCAGAGCAGAACCGCATTGATTTGAGGTCCGGGAACCCCCTGCTTCCCGAGATACAGGCCCCTTATAGGGTGCCGGTATCTCCTATGCATTTAAATGTCTTGTGTCACGTGACTGGGACATTTAAATGCATAGGAGATACCGGCACCCCATAACGGGGCCTGTAACTCGGGAAGCAGGGGGTGCCCGGACCTGAAATCAACATGGTTCTGCTCCGGAGACCCCTTGCTCACGTACACTAGTATTAAAATTGTTATTAAAACCTTGCGATTGCTGGCGAGTTATGCGCAGGGATAAATTGCTCTCTCTGTGCAGCTCTCTGTGCAGCTGGCCCGCCCATATGGCTGCAGATCCACGGATGAGACCTTTCGAGATAGGTGAATATCAAAATCAGTGCTCCTCGCCAGTTTTAGCTATCGCCGGTCTTCTGAATACCGTGATAACTACACAGACAAAACTGGTGGCGTAACAGGCCCAGCGAGACATTGTATGAAGGCTATTAGCATAGGCCCCTTGGTGTCATTGTTATCAGAGTCCGTGGGGCCTATTCTATAAGGCTTCATTAAAAAAATCGCCGGGCCATTTAAACCGCCATTTTTTGGAGCGTTGCTGTCATGGTATTCAGAAAGCCTCGATTACCTGTGATATCAAAATTCCCAAAACGGGCGAGTAGCCAGCAACGTGATGATCGCCTCTCTCAAAAGGGATGACCCTTTTGACGATTTGTTCCAGCTGCAGAGAAAGCTGCACAGAGAGAACCACCTCTCCTTGCGCATATCTCGTCAGCAATAGCAGGCGTTTAATAACATTTTTAAAACCAGTGTACGTGAGCAGGGGGGTCACCGGAGCAGAACCACATTGATTTCAGGTCCGGGGACCCCCTGCTTCCCGAGATATAGGCCCCGTTATGGGGTGCCGGTATCTCTATGCATTTAAATGTCTCGCGTCACATGACCATGGGAATTAAATGCATACGAGATACCCGCACCCCATAACGGGGCCTGTATCTCAGGAAGCAGGGGTTTCGGACCTCAAATCAATGCGGTTCTGATCCGAAGATCTCCTGCTCACATTTTTTTTTTTATTAAAACAGCTTCATTACCTTAGCGGCTAGTGCTTCTATTTCTTGAATTGGTTGGATAGGTTTATTTATTTCATTTTATTCTTATGTTTTGGAATAACATCATTTGTATTCTTTTGGTGGTAGATAACTATTATTTATGTGTAATATTAGCCTTTTTAATTCTTTTATTTTTGGGGTGTTTAGGTGCTTGTGTATTTCTTTTATTATTGTGTATTTTTGGCCTTAATGATTTTTATTAGGTTGACCATTGAGTGCTATAGTGGCTTATTATGCCCATATTATATGGGTATGATATACCACGGTTCCAATCAATAGTACAGGGTGGGTATAGTGGGGCCGGGTGGGTGGTTAGGCCTCCTGGGTGGGTAGCAGGAGACGGGGATTAACCCCTTAATTACTATAGCGGTTATTAACCGCTAAGGTAATGAAGAAGTTAACTCCACCCGCAACCCCCGCAAAGCCTAAACACCCACCAAGGGCCAAATAACACCTTCACCCACCCCCTCTACCCACAATAAACATGGCACTGTTAGTTAACCACTTCATTGCCTTAGCGGTTAGCTGCTAAGGTAATTAAGTTGTCTGTAAATGCATTTTTATTGTATGGGATTCATGTCAGGGGCCTCCAGTGCTGATATTAATCGGCATCCGCTCCGGAGACCTCCGGCATCAATCTGATGCAGAATAAAAGCATTTTCTTTCTAAGTCCTCTCTCGTCGCCTTCCCAGCAGGTTCTCCCCAGCCTCACGCCAACTTTTCCTGGCGTGAGGATTTTGGGAGAAACTCGCCATTCTAGAGCCGCGATTAATCTCCATAAGCTAATCGAGGCTACTAGAATTGCACAAGTTCCAAAACCTGCCGAAAATGGGCTTATCGCCGCTCACCCAGCGATGTGTTTTGGACGGCCGCAAAAATAGGCGATTCATGCCTTTATCGCCCACTTTCAAGGCTTACAGGATAGCAGTAGGCATTGTGGCCGAAAAGGTCTCCATAAGTGGGTTATCAAGGCTTATAGAATAGGCCCCAGTGTCTTTACTCACAGAGTCATAACTTCAGGAAAATCCTGGTTTTCTGCAGCCTGGAAACTCTGGTATATATAACACGAGTGACACATTCATACATTGTGAATTTTACACTCAACACCTGGGTTACGCCGACGGTGTAACAGGAAAGTCCGTTACAATCTGTACAGTATGTATGTATATATTTAGAAATAGTTCTAGGGGACTTCACAGTTGAGAGACTCAGGAGGAGCAAGAGGCTAACCTCAGTGTTTTGAAAGTCTAGACAGGAGAAGCAGACATTACAGCCCCGCTGCACCCTGATTCAGCAAATACATGACGTGTCTTATGTAACAGGGCTCACATAACAGGGTTTAGAAAGTGGTACTGAGTATCTTCTTTACAGGGTGAGCATGAGGAACAAGGACACACACACACACACACACACACACACACACACACACACACACACACACACACACACACACACACACACACACACACACACTTCTTGTGACTTTGGGCTAGTCACTTTATCTTCCTAAAACATAGATTGTTAGCTCTATGGGGTAGTCCTGTGTCTACAAATATTTTATGTACAGCACTGTGTACACTTTACTCATTACCCTTTCCCCACTTATCTGCCTACACATTCCTATACCTCCCTCTGTGTCACTCTGTGTCACTCTGTGTCACTCTGACCCATAATCACCCCTCTGTCCGTCCACTCCTCCACCCTATCTCCCCCCAGGATACGCCTCCTATTCTTATACACATACTGTTTTTGGTGTCCGAAGGTCCCTCTGTCTCTGCTTCTCCCCTCACAGGGAAGCCGGTGCAGCCCCCCACAACACCCCCCGATTACCCCGACCTCACACTGGGAGGGAATTATGAGGACTGTAAGTATCCATTCAGCAGGCAGAATCACCTTACCTACCAGACTTGGTTGTTCAGGGGGCAGAGGTACAGAAGCTGGCAACTCTAGGGCTGGACATGGGTACAAAGACTGGCACTTCTAGGCTGGATGGAACTGGAATACAGAGCCTGGCACCTCTAGGGCTGGACAGGATTACAAAGCTGGCACCTGCAGAGCTTGACTGGGAGACAAAAGCCTAGTATCTCTATGGCTAGACAGGGATACAACGCCTGGCACCTCTAGGGCTTGGTGGCTCAGGGTGAAGGGCTATAGAGCCTGTCACCTCTAGGGCTGGACAAGCATACGATTATAGAGCCTGACACCCCTCGGGCTTGATAGAGTGCAGGGATACAGAGAGTGGATGGATCCAGAGCCTGGCACCTCTAGGACTGGCTAAAGTGCACAGATAAAGGGTCTGGCACTTCTAGGGCTGGTGTCCCCTGTACACTCTTACTGTTTGTCTCTGCAGATGATTACATACCTCTGAAACCCCCTGAGGAGGAGGAGACGGACAAAGATAAATCCATATCAAGTAATTATCACATCCACTTGTTTTATATATATATATATATATATATATATATATATATGTGTGTACATGTACTGTATATGCCTGTCTGTCTGTCTGTCTGTCTGTCTGTGTACTATGTGGATCGGTACTCATACCCCTGCTTTTGAACTTATTTATTAATTACCTTGAGGTTGGCATAGAGAGCAAAGTCTCCATCTTTGCTGATTACACTAAATTGTGGAAGGTAGTAAAATCAGGTCAAGATGTAATATCTCTACAGAAGGACTTGGATAAACAGGAAACATGGGCAGGCAAATGGCAGATGACGTTTAATACGGATAAATGTAAGGTTATGCATTTGGGAAACAAGAATAAACCAGTGTCATAAATAAATCAACCAAAATTAGGCGAATCCTTGCTGGAGAAGGATTTAGGAGTGCTTGTAGACAGCAGGCTTAGCAATAGTGCCCAATGTCAGGCAGTAGCTGCAAAGGCAAATAAGATCTTATATTGCATTAAATGGGGAATGGATGTAAGCATAATTATGCCCCTCAATAATGCATTAGTAAGACCACACCTTGAATATAGAGTACAGTTTTGGGCCCCACTCCATAAAAAAAACATTATGGAAGTAGAAAAAGTATAGAGAAGAGCAATCAAATTAATAAACGGGATGTAAAATCTGGCTTATAAGTAGAGGCTAGCTAAATTAGATATGTTTACATTTGAAAAGAGGTGTCTAAGAAGGGATATGATAACTATATACAAATATATTCAGAGACAATACAAGTGTAACGCCTGTATGCCCGCAGACCTGGCCAGTCCCCAGTACTGAGGTGGGTAAGGGTATAACACGCACCCACAGCAGTGAGGGCGTGCCCGGAGTGTGGTAAGATGCGTTGCCGGCCCTGGTGAGAAAGGGGTTAACGATATACTTGCTGAGTCCGGCTGTCAGAAGTCAGAGGGTTAATGTCCAAGAGCCGTGGGTCAGGGGCAGGAGAAAGCAGCGTAGTGAGGTCCAAAGCAGAGTCCAGGGGTAGCGAGGTACACGTAGTCAAACAGAGCCGAGATCAATCCAAGGGTATCCAAAAAAGGGCAGGGACCGGAACAAGAGCTGCAACAGAGAGCAGAGCTTGGCATAGACACTGCACACAGGAGTCACAGAGAAGCTATGCAGAGCAAGGAAGGAGAGGGCAGACTGGGGTTATAAAGGAAGGAGGGCCAATGGTAGCAAGGGGTGGGGCGGAGGCCTGTCTGGGTGATCGCAGGGATAGGTCGAGGAGAGCAGGGAGGGAGACAGGGGGGTGATCCATGGTAATCGCCTGCAGCCGATGGGGGGTGGCGCCAGCGGCGCGGAAGGACTGGTAAGAAGATCGGGTGCGCTCTGTAGGGCTGCCATGCGTGCGCCGCGGAGGAACGGCTCGGCATGGGAGCGGGACAGGTAAGAGGCCGAGGGAGCGGGGAACCGGGGCAGAGATCCGCCGTGGGGCCTGAGGTGACGGGGACCTGCTGAGAGGCGCGTGTCCCCCGATCCGTTATAACAAGGAGCTTTCAAAAGAACTATTCATCCCAAGTGCAGTACAAAGGACTCGGGCCATCCCTTAAAATTGGAGGAAAGGAGATTTCACCAGCAACAAAGGAAAGGGTTATTTACAGTAAGGGCAGTTAAAATGTGGAATTCATTACCCATCGAGACTAATGGCAGATACAATAGATACCTTTAAAAAAAAAAGTTGGACATCTTTTTAGAACGGGAAGGTATACAGGGATATACCAAATAAGTAAACATGGGAAGGAGGTTTATCCAGAGAGTAATCTGATTGCTATTACTGTAGTCAGTGGAAGTATTATATGCTAAAAAATAATGGTGAAAAGCAGGATTGCAAACTTGTCTAATACGTGACTGTGCTCACAAGTGATATTTTTATTTGCTGGATTCTGAAGGGAATTTATTTTTCCCCTTATGAGACATAATTGGATAATATTTCACTGGGATTTTTTGTTTGCCTTCTTCTGGATCAATATACTGTAAATACAAATATAGAATAAAGTATCTGTTGTCTAAATTTAACATAGGTTGAACTTGATCGACATATGTCTTTTTTCAATGTTCTCGCTCCCTCTCATCTTCTGTATATTTTTTTCCCTCTGCAGAGAAGCCTCAAAAGAGTGGCAAAGAGAGAGAGGAGGAGGAAAACAAAGGTGTGTGAGAGAGAGAGAGAGAGAGAGAGAGAGAGAGAGAGAGAGAGAGAGAGAGAGAGAGAGAGAGAGAGAGAGAGAGAGAGAGAGAGAATGTGGGTGTAAATGAGAGAGGAAGGGGTCGGAAAGAAAGGGAGGGGGAAAAAGAGTAACGGGGAGCTAAAAAGAGGGACAGGAAAGTGAGAGTAGGGGAGGAATCAATAGAGATGGGAATAGGGAGAGAGTGAGAGTGCGCCTGTCCACATGAACTTTCTGCTCACAGAGAAAGATATGCATGCATGATGGGTATAAATCGATGGTACACAGTCTTATATAGTACATACCTTCTTCCTCCCCCTGCAGACAAGAAGAAGCCGCCTGAGAAGTGGGACACGGAGGAGGAGGTGGTGGAGACCCCCAAGGAGAGGAAAAGTGAGTCCCCATCCCTCCCCCCACCAGCACCTCATACTTAACCCTGATTAGCCCTGTGAGGAATCCCTGGGGAACACACAGCTATCGGCCTTTTATGAGACATACAGCTATCTCACTGTCTTCAACAAAAGACACACAGTGATCTCACTGGCTTCTACAAAAGACACACAGCTATATCACTTTTCTCTATGAGATGTGCAGCTATCCCTCTGCCCTCTATGAGACCAACATATATCTCACTTCTCTCATATGAAGTGAGTTAATGTGTTGGGGGTTGCAGTACCACATCTTCAGTGCACATCCAAGTGTCTGAAGAGTTGTGCAAAGGTTTGGCAGAAGATTGGAAGAGGGTCTCACTCACTTGGTTTTCACCTACGGATTGAAACTCTTGAAACCTCCAATCCAACATGTTTTCATATGTGTCTCTCCCTCTCTCTCACTCCCCCCTCTCTCTCCACTTCCCCCTCCCTCTCAATTCCCCCCTCCCTCTCTCTCCCACTTCCCCTAAGGTGACCAGATTTTCAAAAGGAAAAACCGGGACACATTTATAAATATTTTTTTTAAACAAATTACATCATATGACGCACCCCGTTGCCATGACAACGAGACACTGGCGTCAGGCGGTGACATGTTGCCATGACAATGTGGCATCATGTGATGCCTCGGCGCCATAATGCGTCCTGTTGTCATGTCAACTTGATGCAGCGTGGCGTTATGAAGCGTCTCGTTGTTATGGCAATGTGCATTACGTGAAGTCGCGCAGCCATGTTGACGGAATTTGGAGGGGAGGATACAGCCAAAGGCAAGATAAATATATAATAAATAGATCTAACATTTTTTGTTATCTCTGGGTTAGCCTTCAATAGAAGGTGGCAACCCTGGCTGCAGTGTGTTTCTGTATACAGAGGTGAGCCCTGCAGTGTGCGTTTGTGTATATAGAGGTGGGGGCGGCAGTGTGCGTTTATGTGCATAAGAGGTAGGGGCTGCAGTGTGCGTTTGTGTGTATAGAGGTGGGGGCTGCAGTGTGCGTTTGTGTGGATAGAGGTGGGGGCTGCAGTGTGCGTTTGTCTGTATAGAGGTGGGGCTGCAGTGTGTGTTTGTGTGTATAGAGGTGGGGGCTTTGCTTGGGTCCTTCAACTCTTACAGCCAGGGCATTATTGGCCAAGAATGCCCAGTTCGGAGGGGATGATTACTACGTCAAAAATGTATTTCTTTTCGATTCTTAACATAACACAAACTCTCGTCTAACCCCCTTCCCTCCATTTCTCGCTCTCTCGGCTCCCTCACCGTGTATGTGTGTATGTGTAATTAAAATTAAAATAATTAACAAATTAAAATTAAATAAATAATTGACATCAATTAAAATGAAATAAAAAAATGTAGGCATTAATTAACATTAAGACATTTTAAAAATGTGACATTCCTGACCTTGTATGTACATTACATTTTGCAAAATAGGGTTTCTTGCTGTAATCGTGGCAGTCAGTGACATCACTGCCATGCAGGGCCGCAGACAGCTTTCCCAGGGCCCAGGACCAACGTTTCCACCAGGGGCCCCTCACCCACGTTTCGGCAGCCTTGCAAGAACCCCCCCTTCTCACACAGCACCTAACTCTCACCCCACCTCACACTCCCCAGTCACCCTTTCCTTCCCCCCTCTCTCTTACACCTCCCCATGTATTTTTCTCCCCTCCCCACACTCAACCTCCCTCCCCAATATACATGCATACACAGTGACTGACACACACACACACACACACACACACACACACACACACACACACACACACACACACACACACACACACACACACACACACACACCTCATATCTACCCCTCCTCATATATCCTCATATCTCCCCCTCCTCATACCGTCCCCTCCTCATACCTCCCACTCCTCATACCTCCCTGTTGCAGGGTACACGCAACTACACACGCGGGGTCTCTTGGCAAGGCTTATTTATTTAGCCTTAAAACATACAGCACACAAAACAAAATAGCTTCTCTTCAGCAGACAAAACAAAATAGCCTATCTTCAGCATGGCAAACAAAGCAGTTTCTCTTCAGCATGCAGGACACAACAGTTCATCAACCGTGTACTTTGCAAACAGACCTTATATCAGTAATCTCTTCAGTAACTCACTCCTGTCTCCTGAGCAGCTAGCCTACATGTGTGCACATCCTGGGTTTTTTAACACACCTTGATTAGGCAGCTGGGATTTAACTAATTGCCATGAGTTCCCAGCTGAAGTTAACCTCATCATTGCTGCACTGCAGACTAAACATATGTCTGTCAGGCATATAGCTGGTGGCTTTTATTTACCCTGTCACACTCCCACTCCTCATACCTCCCACTCCTCATCTCCCCACATCTCCCCCTCCTCATACCTTCCTCTCCCCACATTTCCACCTCCTCATACCTTCCACTCCCCACACCTCCCTCTCCTCAGACCTTCCACTCCCCACATCTCCCCCTCCTCATACCTTCCACTCCCCACATCTCCCCCTGCTCATACCTTCCACTCCCCACATCTCCCCTTCCTCATACCTTCCACTCCCCACATCTCCCACTCCTCATCTCCTAATATCTCCCCTCCTCATATCTCCCCCCTCCCACTTCCTAGCCCTCCCTCTCCCCTCCCTCCCACTTCCCCCTTTCATTTCACTTCCCCCCTTCCTCTTTCTCCCACTTATCCCTTCCACCCCCCCTCTCCCAATTCCCCTGTCCTTCCCTCTCTCACTTTTCCCCTCTTTCCCCCACCTCACCTCTCACTCTCTCTCCGCCACATCGCCTCTCACTCTCTCTCCCCCGCCTCCTCGCCTCTCTCACTCTCCCTGTAATTTCCTGCTCTTCTTTTTGTAGCCCCTTCTCTCCCCCCCTCACCCCGCGCGTAGCTCTTCACCCACATACTCACGCGACAAACTGCTAGTTGGAAGGGAGAGAGGTGTTTGGGGGCCGCAAGGGAAGTTCATCTGTTGCCCACCAGTGCGCTAGGCGGAGGAGTTTGGATGTTGTTGGTGCCGCACATATGCACATGATATGTATAAAGAATATTGTCGCTTTGTGTGCTAGAAATGCATTAAAATTATCTGCCAAGTCTTTCTTGGCATAAAAGTAGACACAAACAGCTCTTAATGCAGTCATGTATGAACATAATGCCCACCATACAAAGAATAATGTGTACGAACATGAAAAAATACTTTATGACTCACTCTTTCAATTCGTTTTAAAAAATCCTTAATACATAGCCTCCTTTGTTTCCAACCACAGACCAAACTGTATACTACCTATACTATCCAATGTCACGGAAAAATGTGTTCATTCCCAACTAAGCAACTGTTATAATAAGTCACATTTTCCTAGTCAATTCCAAATCCACTTTCGCTCAAATCGCTCCACAGTAACAACCCTCTTAAAACTCTGCAATGACCTCCAGGGTGAAATGGAATGTGGACAGTTGACTGGTGCAATATTCCTAGATTTTGCAAAGGCTTTCATGTTACACAATCAAGTTGCCGTGCTTGGGATTTGTACCACACATTGAGACCCACCTCCCTCACAATAAGTTTCCCAGCTATCTATGCTTTCTGTGGGACACAGCTATCTTGGCCTCTCTGTAAGATTCACAACTATCTCTCTTTATTCAGAAGTACAGTTATATAGTTACATAGTAGATGAGGTTGAAAAAAGACATGCGTCCATCAAGTTCAAATGACAGATACTTTATCCTATATCCATACTTACAGTTTATTGATCCAGAGGAATGCAAACAAAAAACCCGAGTGAAATATCATCTAATGATATCTCATAAGGGGAAAAAGAAATTCATCCTGACTCACAATATTGACAATCAGATAACTCCTTGGATCAACATCCTTCCCATGTTCACTTATTTGGTATATCCCTAAATACCTTTCCTTTCTAAAAAGATGTCCAACCTTTTTTTGAAGATATCTATTGTATCTTCCATCACAGTCTCCATGGGTAATGAATTCCATATTTAAACTGCCCTTACTGTAAAGAACCCTTTCCTTTGTTGCTCGTGAAATCCCCTTTCCACCAACCTTAACCTTAATGACCCTGTGTTTTTTGTACTGCCCTTGGGATGAATAGTTCTTTTGACAGCTCCTTGTAATGTCTCCAAATATATTTATATATAGTTATCATATCCCTCTTAGACGCCTCTTTTCTAATGTAAATAAATCTAATTTAGCTAGCCTCGCCTCATAAATCAGATTATCCATCCCCTTTATTAATTAGGTTGCTCTTCTCTCTACTTTTTCTAGTTCCATACTGTCTTTTTTATGGAGTGGTGCCCAAAACTGTACCCCATATTCAAGGTGTGATCTTACTGATGCTTTGTAGAGGGGCATAATTATGTTTACTTCCCTTCCAGCCATTCCCTGTTTAATACAAGATAAGTTATTATTTCCCTTTGCAGCTATTGCATGACTTTGGGCACTATTGCTAAGCCTGTTGTCTACCAGCACTCCTAAATCCTTCTCCAGCAAGGATTCTTCTAATTATTCCCATTTAATTTGTACGTTGCTTGTTTATTCTTGTTTCCCAAATGCATAACCTTACATTTATCTGTATTAAACCTCATCTGCCATTTACCTGCCCAAGTTTCCAGTCTCTCCAAGTCCTTCTGGAGAGAAATTACATCCTGCTCTGATTCTACTACCTTACACAATTTAGTGGCATCAGCAAATATGGAGACTTTGCTCTCTCTGCTAACCATTAATAAACAAGTTAAAAAGCAGGGGTCCCAGTACTGATCCTTTAGATACTCCACTCACAACTCTCTGATGTCTATCTTTCAACCAGTTTTCAATCCAGGTGCAAATATTTTTACCAAGTCCAATTTGCTTTATTTTGTACACTAACCTTGTGTGTGGAACCGTAACAAAAGCCTTTGCAAAATCTAAGTAGACCATCAGTACAGTATCTGGCCATAAGTAGACCATCAGTACAGTTACTCTGTTATCTATATTATGTAATAATATAGATGTAATAATAATTACTTTATTTCATATAGCGCTTTTCTCCCTTTGGGACTCAATTACAATAAAGTGCACGTTATCCAGCACATAGGATTGTTACAGACACAGTCCCTGCCCCGTAGAGCTTACAATCTAGGATTTTTGATGCCTGGGACACAGGGAGATAAAGTGACTTGCCCAAGGTCAGAAGGAGCTGGCACCGGGAATGGAAACAGGTTCCCCTGATTCAAACTCTGTCATTGTTTACAGGATGAGCCACCCCTTCAGCAGTACAAATGTTTCCCTTTGTATAGTATGCACAGCTCTCTCATGCTCTGTATAACATGCACAGCTATCTCTCTCTGCCCCCCTCAGAGTGCCCCCCGATCGGTGTGGAGTCTCACCGGATAGAGGACGATCAGCTCCTGGCCTCCTCCATGCTGCGACACGGGCTCAGTGCTCAGCGTGGGCGCCTTAACATGCAGGTGTGGTTAGGGGTCAGTCCAGGAATAGTAGAGAGGGCTGCAGGTTGCATTACAGTAACCATGCTCCTTTTTCTCCCTCCCCCTCTTCTCTTCCCCCCCCCCTTTCTCACTCGTTAGGCGGGTGTTAATGAGGATGATTTTTTTGACGGAGCATGGTGTGCAGAAGATGACACCCAGGTGCAGTGGTTAGAGGTCGACACACGGAGAAGCACCTTATTCACTGGCGTTATAACCCAGGGACGGGACTCTCTTATCCAGTGCGTCTCTCCTCAACTCCTGCTGTTTCTTTATCTCGCATACACTCATGCACATTTATCTTCCTGCTATATGTTCTTATACTTACACTTGTATTATGGCTGTAACACAACATATTCACAAGCTACATATATATTTAAAAGTAAATGATAATAATAATAATATATATATATATCCTATGAATATATATACCTATAGATCATATACACCTTATACATACAGTACATACACTATATACATAAGATATATATTTTTTCATTCCTCTATCTGGCAGTGATGATTTTGTCACCTCGTTTCACGTGGGATTCAGTAACGACAGCCAGAATTGGGTGATATACAGCAATGGCTATGAGGAGATGGTGAGTCTTTGTGTGTGTGTGCATACAATATGTAAGTTTGTCTGTGTGTGTGTGCATACAATATGTAAGTGTGTGTGTGTGTGTGTGTGTGCGCATACAATATGTAAGTTTGTTTGTGTGTAATGAAAGATTCTGGATTCAGCCAATAACTTGCACACTCTGAGTCAGTAAACAGTCTTAGAGATGCAATAAAAAAAGTTATTTTACTTAGCTTCGGTTATGTTCTCAGTTACAGCTTGCACAGCTTAACAGCATACAACAGGAAAAACGCTCCAAACCCCTGTGAATCCCCAATCAGTCTAGTCTGATCCCGAGAGAGCAAGGGGAATTCTTGGCCAGGGCACCTGCATGGTCTGTGGAAAAGCTTCTGGCACTATCCCCAGCCTAGGCTCTTATTTATAGCATTTTGTATTAGGCTTCCTCCAATCAGTTCTAAGTGTTCTAGCAAAATACATATAGCAGGGCCCCGGGTATACGGCGGGTTCCGTTCCATGGGCCCGCCGTATAGTGAAAATCGCCAGAAAGCAGATCCGGTAATTTTCAGTGATTTTGCATGCACAGAACGGCGTTTTCGCCGTTCTGCGCATGCGCAGCCTATAGTCTGCGAGCGCAAACTACGGTATGCGCGCGCAGACACCGGTCTGCTCTTGCGCGCCGGGCGCAACCTGCCCATTCTGCGCATGTGCGACTGGGAATCAAAGATGGCGGCCCCCTTCTTCGGTGCCGCCGTATCGGCGGATCACCGAAAAGCGAAGCGCCGAGAAGCGGGGCCCTGCTGTACTTTAACTGATGAGTCACACTTCCTTTGCAGTAAACAACTCTATATATGGTAAACATGTGACAGAGAGAGAGCTCTGCTAACTCAAAGCACATGCCATGCCACACTTAAGCTGATGAGTGGTCAAACATGTGACAAGAGATAGAGCTCTGCTTACTTAAAACACATGATATGGCATATTTCAGCTAATAAGTGGTACGTTCCAATACATTACACCTATTGATTTAGGTGGCAGGGCAATCTCTTCCTATAGACGGAACGCCTACACTCAGGGTGCGGTACATATAGTCCATATTGATACAAAGATAAAACCCCACGTAAATAGTAACAATAATATTCAACAATTGTTGCAAAAATATCCCCCAACCATCTGCCTGAGTCTAGCGGATGGGTACATAACTAGACTTGTTTTTACATAACAAGCTCTTCTCTGGAACGGAAATCAACTTTTACCAATGGGTAACCTAGTAAAACTGTGATGGGTCGTATATTGGTGACACCCATATGCGGGTAACCATCTTCTCGCACTGAGGTGGCTAAACAGATCCGACAATTCGTATACAGGTAACCATATTCTTGCGCACTGAGGTGGGTCCACACATCTGACAATTCATCTGGTTGGTTTGATTGGACAAAGTGTTCAATACGCCATTGATGCCGGGCATCCAGATATCCATGGACACAGCAAAACAAAACAGAAAAACAAATATCAATTAACTGCTATTAAAAGATAGGCAATAATATATTCTGGGTGAAGGGCCCCTTGTACTAACACCAATCTCGTCGCTCCTTGCCCTTTTGCTATCACTTCCCCTTGCTTACGTCCTCCTTTGTTTTGTGGTAATACCACCCATATCCTGGCGCCCACTGTGAAATAAGAGCTTTCGTCATGCCATGTAATCTGCAGGGGCGTTGGCACAAAGATTCTCACATCCCCCAGGTGTACACCTGCTGAAATGCTCTCTCCTTCAGCATTACCAAGCGTAACTGCCCATCTGTAAGTTTGTGGGTCAATTCGCACAGAGGCCTCTTCCCTACCAGTATCTCCTACCACCGTCCACCCTGTGTCTGTTAGCAAGGGTGAGAGGTAGAAAAACAATGTGCTTCATTCATGCATTTCCCCATAAATTACTTCATACCAGAATTTGTTCTACCATAGAGGACTTTGATAGTGGTGCGGCCGACCTTGAGCGGAGATTCCTGGAGAGGGGATACAATTCTAATAACATTCATAAAGCCTACTTGAAGGCTCAGGAGAGCATTTAAAATTCGAATGCTTGAACACATGAGAAACATTTCTAATATGGATATTACGCATCCGGTTTCTCATCATTTTAAATGCTGCCAAAATGGTAGCTTAAGTAATTTCAAATGTATGATCATTGAATACGTGAAACCTTATACTCGGGGAGGAGATAGAGTGAAAATTCTTTATCAACGTGAAGCATTTCGGATTTTTGTTATGGATTCATTAACTCCTAAAGGTCTCAATACAGAATGGGATCTTCAGTTTTTTCTATAGAAATATACATGCATATCTTTATACAGATGTGTCCTGCAATTCTTCTCTGTGTTGTTCAATATACATTGTCTGACTTACAAGATATTTTCCCTATCAGGAGTACAGTCCCTAGTGACCTGTAGATATTCTTTATGTGTTGTCTTCACAGGGGACTCTCTACATGGTTACTCTAGACTGAATTTACAATTATTGATTTGTATGTTTATTTTTAGGGTTATGTTTTGTTATGTATCCATATTGTATTTTTGCTTTAGCAAGATATATTATCTGGTTCACAATGGGCATCATATTTGTTATCTATGATGATTTTACATGGCCAACAATTGACTAATTACATCAATAATACCTGAGGGGGCTTCTTACTCCCATTAGATAGTGTGTTATTGTAAGTTATAATGAAGTGGTCAAAGTTATATATATTATGTCTTTTATGTATACGTTTATTATGAAACATAGGAGTTTTATTTACTATTATTATACCAATTGGCCATGCTTAATTAACAAAGATTCCACCTTGTATCAGCACTTAGCAATTTTACTGCTTATTGATGTTAGGGAGTGTTACCAATGTTTTCATGTCCCATTGAATCTTTTTTTGTTATCATTATCACCTTCAGGTGTGTTACACCGGTTAGACTGGAGGAAGAGAGGTTTTAATAGTACCCTCCCCCTTCTTCTTACCATACTCCTTGAGAAAGAACACTAGTTGTTCGAAACGTGTGGGAGGAGGTTCTTTTTGTCTTTGTCCATGGATCGTATCCGTTTTATGTAGTCTTAATAAAAGTTTTTTTTACTACTACTTACTGGTGAGTTACTGTACCCTTAAGGAGCGACAGACTTTTTTTGGCAAAATTAAGTAGGACTGGTTCTAGCATCCGGGTCTCCGCCACTTTGGCTAGTGCATCAGCATCCAAATTTGGACCCCCCTCGGGTAAATGGGCATCGGCATGTCCTATTTTGATTGTCCGTGTATTTCCTGCTGTTCAGAATTCTTCCCAAATCTCTGGTCCTCCCAAAACTAGCTTGCCGTGTATCCTCCAACCTCTCTCTTTCCAACTTGCCAGCCATGTTGTACACTGGCGACACACTTTATTCGAGCTCGGCTAGTCCCACGAATTCGGGTATACCCGGGTGTATTGAGGTTTGTGACTGTTTTCTGCCCGAGTGCATTGGGTTATTTTCCATGCAGAGATTGAAGCATTTTATTCCCGCTGGCTGCAATACTGCACAGTATATATATATATACTGCATTACAATTCATGAATTTATGCCATCTGGTAGACACGTGAAGCATTGCAGCCTATTAAATCCTAATCATTATCATTTAACAGATCAGCCGCCCGTCAGCCAGGCATGAACCCAGGCTGGGAAGGCAAACGCAACGGGGCTTGCCAGAGGTGAGGAGCGGCGCATTCCAGGTATCTGCCAGGTACATACTGGGTATTTGCTCGAATAAAGTGTGTCAGTGCAGTAAATCCTTTGTAACAGGCCCAACTGTACTTATAAAGAAACAGAGCCTCTGTGGTTTCTTGAATAACCATAAGTAGTATTTGTAATTCAGCAAAGTGACTGAAACCACATCTCCCTTGATCTTGGAGGACGACATTATGTTTGGGGTTAGATGCAGCTGCTGCCCATCCGCCGGCCTTTATATGTTATCTGGGCTGATCCATCTGTGCACTATGCAATCTCCCATTGCTCCACGTTTAAATCTTCATATGGGAGCCTAATAACCCTTGATTGTAACAATGCTTGCACTGTGTCCCCTATTTCTTTGTGTCCCCCTGGCAAATAGTATTGTTTCAAATATTCAGGCTGTCCTGGAGCGGGTATTCGTATGGGGGTTCATTTGGCATTCCTTCTTATTATTTCCTTGATTGTTCGTAAATAATAGGCCTTATGAGGGAACCCAAATATGAACACCCCCCACTCTGTTTGTATGCTTTGACCCAACAACACATCTATGCCCAGCATGTTTTCTGGGATTTCGATTACCACTAGACTGGTGGTGAAGAGGGGCCTTTATTGATTGTAAAGCGTACTGTAATCCGAATTGACCTGGTGATGGTCCCACCTAGACCCTCTATATGCACTACTTCTCCTTTTTCCCTATCAGGGTTCCCGTGTATGATTGTCACCTTGGCCTCCGTTATCCACAAGAACCATAAAAGATTGTGGGGCTCGTTTCTTACCCACCACACCTGGACAGGTACATAGGGACGCCTATCTCCTGTTTGCACCCATACCACTGGAACCCGCTCTGTACATAAGGGTTTGACCACATCCCACCCATCTGGGGGGGGGGGGGCGTGGCTTGTGTCAGTTAAGTTTTTTCAGGAGTATAAGGACGGGGCTGAGGGCTTTACTCTGTTACCTCTCACACTGTCTTCACTATCAGTCTTATACATCCTTGCCGTGTGTTTTCTGACTATTTCCTTCCACTTTTTTAGCAGCTCGGTGGTGGGTTTCCCATCTATTTTCTCCTGTGGGATTTCTGCCTTCAATAAATCCACCCACATCTGTTTACGGTTTATTTTAATATAGGTTTTCGTATGTTCCCCTTTTGAGTTTCCGTGCTCCTAACAAGTTTAGGGCGATTGTCTTCTAATTCACCAAGCTGCCCAAGCAGTGTGATAGCAAGAAGGGGAGTGTTGATGTATAGCACAGCCACGAGTTCCAACTCTCCATGAGACCGGAAAAAATGACAAAGGTGAACGCTCCAATCTAGCAACAGGTCAGGTTTATTGCATGGTGGTGCAGCAAAATAGAACTACACAAACGCACCTATGCATTTCGAGCACAAGGCACTTTATCAAGGTGACAAATACATGTAATGCTGCTTGATTTATACTCACCTAGACTCTGTCCCGCGCTGCCGGGTGTGACGTCATCGTCCCGCGTCGCAAGGGGTCGCGGTGATGTGGCGTACACAGCCATTGGCTCGGCAAGTCAGGTGGTATGCTAATACTAGCTGACTGTCTCTTTTTTCTAAAACAAACTTTATTGACACAAAAATTAACATACAATAAAAAACATGTTAAAAAACGCACTAAGATACTGAACTAGCAGCAACCCTGCACAGGAGATGTCAACAATTGACCTAATATACTAAGGCATAAGTATATATACTATAGATATGTATTTGATACAACTTATAGCCCCTACCAAAATATAAAATATATCCTGGCATATACCTGTGCAGGTAGTGATAATGAATTTGTTATTCGTGAAAAGAACATATTCACAATGCAATACAAGAAATACAAGAATTATAATGATAAATCTATAATAGTATAATTCTATATATTAATACAAATTGATAAAGGATAAATCTTATCTAATCAGTGCAATTCATTGAGATAAGATTTATCCTTTATCAATTTGTATTAATATATAGAATTACACTATTATAGATTTATCATTATAATTCTTGTATTTCTTGTATTGCATTGTGAATATGTTCTTTTCACGAATAACAAATTCATTATCACTACCTGCACAGGTATATGCCAGGATATATTTTATATTTTGGTAGGGGCTATAAGTTGTATCAAATACATATCTATAGTATATATACTTATGCCTTAGTATATTAGGTCAATTGTTGACATCTCCTGTGCAGGGTTGCTGCTAGTTCAGTATCTTAGTGCGTTTTTTAACATGTTTTTTATTGTATGTTCATTTTTGTGTCAATAAAGTTTGTTTTAGAAAAAAGAGACAGTCAGCTAGTATTAGCATACCACCTGACTTGCCGAGCCAATGGCTGTGTACGCCACGTCACCGCGACTCCTTGCGACGCGGGACGATGATGTCACACCCGGCAGCGCGGGACAGAGTCTAGGTGAGTATAAATCAAGCAGCATTACATGTATTTGTCACCTTGATAAAGTGCCTTGTGCACGAAACGCGTAGGTGCGTTCGTGTAGTCCTATTTTGCTGCACCACCATGCAATAAACCTGACCTGTTGCTAGATTGGAGCGTTCACCTTTGTCATTTTTTCCGGTCTCATGGAGAGTTGGAACTCGTGGCTGTGCTATACATCAACACTCCCCTTCTTGCTGTCTACTTACCTGGATGAAGAGCATGCCCTGGATGTCTAGGAGTCCTGCAAGCACCAAGGTAAAGGGCCGCAGTGCCCCTGCATATATATGATTACCAGTGCCTCTGTTTATTACATATTGGTTACTAGGGTGGGCATACATGGTGATTCAACTGTGGAGGTTTATCTGACCCCACTAGACACTTAGCCCATACCTGATAATTTGCCATATTGTTCATGGACTCTCTACTGTCATCCAGTATTATTTGCACATGTTGTGGAGGAATTCTAACCAATTTGGATGCATCACATCTATCCTATCCCAAGCAGTGTGATAGCCTCATGTATCTTACTCCCTTGTATCAGTAGTGGGTCATTAGTCATAGCCCCCATTGTCACTGCTTCCTTCCCTGAGAGCCTGACACTGTCCCCAGCCCCATCCCAAAGGTGCAGCACCCACTGACCACTCATAATCTTTTACTATAGACAATTGGTCCTTGACTGCCTGCAGTTCCAGGTCCCCTGTCTCCCTCACCTGGGCTTCCTTCTGGAGCGCCTTCAACATTATCCATCCCATTTCTGCTGCGGTCTTCCGCTCCCCTTTCTTGTAGCCTATTACATTTAACCTGGTAAATTGATATTACAGCTTTTCACCTACTTCTGGGTGTACCGGGGGGGGGCATATTTAATTAGTTCCTTGGCTGCGGTTGACCCGGGTCCGGATCTAACCCAACGGGTAAGGAGCCGTTTTTTCCCTCCTCCATTCCCCATATTTCCTGTCGTCTTGAACATAATTTGTAATAGACAGCTAAACATAACCAAATACTCATAATGAATAAACATGTCAGTGTCAGTTTCCCCCTCTCACACCAAATCTCTGGTTCATCAGACATGTATGTTTCTGGGTGAATCCTTCAGACTATGCCAAATGTAATGCAAAGATTCTGGATTCAGTCAATAACTTGCACACTCTGAGTCAGTAAACAGTCTTAGAGATGTAATCAAAAAGGGATTTTACTTAGCTTCAGTTATGTTCTCAGTTACAGCTTGCACAACTTAACAGCATACAACAGAAAAAACACACCAAACACCCGGGAAAGCCCCAATCAGTCTAGTCTGATCCCGAGAGCGAGGGGAATTTTTGGCCAGGGCACCTGCACGGTCCATGGAGAAGCTTCTGGCACTATCCCCAGCCTAGGCTCTTATTTATAGCATTTTGTGTTAGGCATCCTCCAATCAGTGCTAAGTGTTGTAGCAAAATACATACTTAAACTGATGAGTCACACTTCCTTTGCAGTAAACAACACTATATATGGTAAACATGTGACAGAGAGAGAGAGCTCTGCTAATTCAAAGCACGTCATGGCACACTTAAGCTGATGAGTGATACTTCCCAATACTGTGTGTGTGTGTGTGTGTGTGTGTGTACGCATACAATATGTAAGTTTGTGTGTGTCCATATGTTTGTTTTTGCATTTATGTGTGCAAAAGTACAGTATTTTTATGTGGATGTGCATACAATATGAATGTGTGTGCATATGTAAAATATGCTTGTGTGTGCATATGTATGTTTATGCATATTTGGGTGCATATACACAGTATGTGTGTGCATATATATGTATGTTTATGCTTGTGAGTGGTTGTGTAACAGTATGTTTATATGTGCATGTGTATGTTTGTGTGTACATGCATGTTTCTGCGTGTCTGCATATATGTCAGAATGCTCATATGTATGTATATGCAAGTACATACAGGCAAACCCCGCATTAACGTACGCAATGGGACCGGAGCATGTATGTAAAGCGAAAATGTACTTAAAGTGAAGCACTACCTTTTCCCACTTATCGATGCATGTACTGTACTGCAATCGTCATATACATGCATAACTAATGAAAATAACGCATTTGTAACAGGCTCTATAGTCTCCCTGCTTGCGCACAGCTTCGGTACAGGTAAGGAGCCGGTATTGCTGTTCAGGACGTGATGACAGGCGCATGCGTGAGCTGCCGTTTGCCTATTGGGCGATATGTACTTACTCGCGAGTGTACTTAAAGTGAGTGTACTTAAAGCGGGGTATGCCTGTATATGTGTACGTTTATAAATAGGTGTTTGTCTAGATATATGCGTGCGTTGGCACATTATGAGTATATGCTTGTATGTGTATATGTGTTGTGCTGTGAAACATTTTGTCTCTGCTCACACATGAAATCACTCTGATCTCTGGGGTTGAACAGCAGAGCTGATGGGGAGAGGAAGAACTTACTGTGCTTGTTGTATTTGGGTAATGCATGACCTCTCCCTGTCTTCCCTCAGCTGTTTTACGGTAACGTGGATAAAGACACCCCGGTACAGACAGACTTCCCGGAGCCCGTGGTAGCACGATTCATACGTATATACCCACTGAACTGGAACGGCAGCTTATGCATGCGCCTCGAGGTGTTGGGATGTCCTATATCAAGTGAGGATCCTCAAATACACCCTATAAGTACACAGGGCAAAGCACACGCACACACTGATACACACATATGTGCATGTTCAATACAGAGCCAAAACCAATCACCTAATTAAACTTTTTTTTCTTAATTTCAAGTGAGTGCTTGTATTCTACAATACTGATGTTCAGTATCTTTTTACTAAGCACCTAGACAAACTATCATGGTATTGGATGTGTCGTGGACACACACACACGCACACACACGATACCCGATACCCTTGATACCCGACTAGCACCCATTCTATCCACCTTTAAGAGCCACCTTAAGACACACTTGCTTAAAGAAGCATATGAGTAGCACCGTAGATATTACTAGACACATGATACATCAAGCTTGGCCCTCTGCAGAAGCACTTACCAAAATCCCCTTCTACTGTTTCTGTACGTTCCTCCTACATACCAATTAGATTGTAAGATCCTCTGAGCAGGGACTACTCTTCCAAAATGTTACGTTTGTCTGAAGCACTTATTCCCATTAACTGTTATTTATATTTATTTGTTATTTGTTATTTATATGATTAAAAGCTAAACACACAAGAGTCAAGATAAATGCAACTTGGGATGCCCCACCTCTATGGGAACAAGAGCAACAAACAGGAATAGTAGTGGGTGCTGCAAGCAGAAAAAAAACTAGTCAGGGTAACTGCATGTAGAACAGAAGGGAAGCTGAGCACACCAAAAGAAATGCAATCATTTATAAAAAAATTATAAATGATTGCATTTCTTTTGGTGTGCTCAGCTTCCCTTCTGCTCTTATTTATATGATTACCACGTGTATTACTGCTGTGAAGCGTTATGTACATTAATGGCGCTATACAAATAAAGACATACAATACACACACTTTAACTAGCTTTAAAGCGTTGAAAAGCTGGAGGAATTGCTAACAAAAAACAGGATAAGAAAATATCAGATGAGACAAAGTAGTTGAGGAGATGACAAGAAATGAAGCAATCCCAAGACATAAGAATTGAATATGCAGAGCTGTGCAAGATGGTATAACTGAAGATGTAAGAAAATGTAACTGTAATATGGTGAGGAAGACTATTGAAGTTAACAAAAGCTTAAAGAAGACGAAGCGGTGACTTATTACTGGGAAGAAGCAAACCATTGTACGTAAAGAGAGTTGATGACTTTTACATGAAATTGTATGAGAGCACAGATGACACGGCATGATCTTGCATGGAAGAGCCAGAAGAAACCACCAATGATGTAAAAAGTAGAGAAAGAGTAGAGAACATCCTGCAAAACTTTTACACGCTACTCGAAGAGCAGGAAAATTCCAGAACAATGGAGAAATGCCATAATTATCCTCATTCATAAGAAAGGAGACAAAGAAGAGCTCAAAGCCTACAGCCCAAATAGCCTACATCTAAACACTTACAAGATTTGTACGAAGATACTCACTAAACGACTCAACCGACTGAACTTCGCCCAGCCTAGACAACAAGGAGAATTTTGCAGTAGATACAACAGGATGGAACATTTCAAAGTCATACAAGAAGTGATTTCCTGGAGTAATGAATATGATCTATCACTCTAGGATTTATATTTTAGGATTTGTAGATTACGAAAAAGCATTTGATTCTGTCTACACCTCAGCAGTTCTAAATGTATTAAGTAGACAAAGTGTTGAGGAAGCGAATATCTTACTATATATTTCTGAAAGCATTGTATGTTTCTCTGTCTGTACTGTGTTCCCTGTCCCTAGCGGCAATCTCATTGGTCCCTTGGCCCGCCCGCCCCCGCACACCTGTCATTGGCCTCACACACTCACCGCCCGCCCCCGCACACCTCTCATTGGCCTCACACACTCACACCACTGCTTCAGGCCCCCTTGGCCTGCCCCCGCACACCTCTCATTGGCCTCACACACTCACACCACTGCTTCAGGCCCCCTTGCAGCTCACCTTCCCCCCTCCCGGTGGCCGTCACTCTCCCCCGTCACCCGGACCGCAGCTCACCTTCCCCCCTCCCGGTGGCCGTCACTACAGGCCCCGCACCTTCCCCCTCCCGGTGGCCGTCACTCCCGTCACACGGACAGGCCCTGCACCTTCCCTGTGTTTCCCGCCGGCTCGCACTCACAGGTGCAGAGAGTGGGCACGTGCGCAGCGCTCACAGGCCCTGCACCTTCCCCCCTCCCGGTGGCCGTCACTCCTGTCACACGGACAGGCCCGGCACCTTCCCTGCGCCCGGCGGCTCTGCAGAGAGGGGGCGCGTGCGCAGCGCTCACAGGCCCTGCACCTTCCCCCCTCCCGGTGGCCGTCACTCCCGTTACACGGACAGGCCCTGCACCTTCCCTGCGTTTCCCGGCGGCTCTGCAGAGAGGGGGCGCATGCGCAGCGCTCCCCGGGCGGGAGGAGGGAGAGCAGAGAAGGGCCAGGCGCGCGACAATCGGAGGAGCGTGGGAGAGAGGAGCGGTGCTGTGAGTCCTGGCAGAGGTGAGGGGGCTTTGTGTGTGCATGGGGAGAGGGGGGGGGCAGTGTGTGTGGGACACCGTGTGTGAGTGGGGGGGAGGGACAGTGTGTGTGTGGATGTGTGTGTGGGGGAGGGGGGGACTGTGTGTGTGTGGGGGAGGGGGGACAGTGTGTGTGGGGGAGGGGGGGACAGTGTGTGTGTGGCGGAGGGGGGACAGTGTGTGTGTGTGGGGGGATGACATTGTGTGGGGGGGAGGGGGGGACAGTGTGTGTGGGACACCGTGTGTGTGTGGGGGGGAGGGACAGTGTGTGTATGGGGGAGGGGGGGACAGTGTGTGTGGGGGGGGGGGGGGGACAGTGTGTGTGGGGGAGGGGGGGACAGTGTGTGTGTGGGGGAGGGGGGGACAGTGTGTGTGTGGGGGAGGGGGGGCAGTGTGTGTGTGGGGGAGGGGGGGCAGTGTGTGTGGGGGGGAGGAGGGGGACAGTGTGTGTGTGTGTGTGTGGGGGGGGGGACAGTGTGTGGGGGAGGGAGGACAGTGTGTGTGTGTGGGGGGGGGGGCAGTGTGACACCCGGGTAACGCCGGGTCTCTCAGCTAGTTGATATTATAAAGAACATTTCCGAGAATGCCACATCCACTATTTAGATTACATGAAGATATGGGCACGATAAGGATCAGCAAGGTAGTGCGATAGGGAGACACCATGTCACCAAAGCTTTTCACAGCAACACTTGAATGATTATTTAAGATGTTAAATTGATGTGGGGGGGAGAGTGGGGGGGTAAGGAATCAATGAATACTGAAGTCACCTACGATTTGCAGATGACATTGTTATTTTTGCCACAAGGGCAAAATACCTACAGCAACAAATTGGAGAAGCAAGTAAGAAAGTGGGCCTCCATATGGATCTCAGCAAGACCAAAGTGATATTCAATAAAAGTGTAAACTCTGGAAAAATCTAAATAAATTGAATAGAACTAGAAGAAGTTGAAGACTATGTCTACCTTCGCCGGCACATAACAATGGTTGGGAACCTTTTGAATTAATTCAGCAGGTGAATAAAGAGGGGGTTGAGTGGATTTGGAAGAAACAAGACAGTCTTTCAAAGGAATCTTACACTGTGCTCAAGAGGAAAGTTTTCGACCAGTATATTTTGCCATGCTCTGGTATCAATGTGAAACTTGGACCCTAAATGCGAAGATACTTCAGAACCTTCAGACAATTCAAAGAAGTATGGAGAAATCTATGCTGGGTAGACAGAAAAATAAATTATTAAATTCGAAACCAAACAAAAATCTGTAACATTACCACAAGGGTAAAGAAATTAAAATGTCAGTGGGCTGGACATATCACAAGAAGAAATGACCATCGTTGGACAAAGATGGTACTCGACTGAATTTCAAGAGAGATTAAAACACCAAGACGACGACCAAAAGTAAGATGGGAGGATAACATCAGAAAATTTGCTGAGCGACGTGGAGAAGATATGCTTGCAACCGCAGTACCTGGAAGATTCTTGGGAGGCCTTCATTCAGCAGTGCATCAACAAGGGCTGCAGAAGATGGTGATAGAGATAGAGGTGATAGAGATAGAGGTGATAGAGATAGAGGTGATAGAGATACTGTAGATGTGATAGATGATAGAGATAGAGATGATAGAGATGATAGAGATGATAGAGATAGAGGTAGAGATGATAGAGGTAGAGGTAATATATACAGAGATGATAGATATAGAGATGACAGAGATAGAGGTGATAGAGATAGAAATGATAGAGAAGATAGAGATTATAGAGACTATAGAGATGATAGAGGAGATAGAGATGAGAGAGATTGAGATATAGAGATAGAGACATACACACACATATACACAGGTGAATGACTCTTAACAGTTCCCAGAATCTCTGTGACGTCTATTGGGGCCTAAGCTTTTAGCCACGCTGCTCCTAGTCTTTGGAACAATCTGCCTTGTATGGTTTGAGAGGCCCACCTCTCTGTAAATCTTTAAAAACAGATTTAAAACTTACTTCTGTACCCAGAATGGGACGCTGCGTGACGTCACATGACGCCATGCGACGTGACATCACAGCATCCCGTTGCCATGGCAAAGCGGTGTCGTATGACACCGCGTGGCCATTTTAAATAGTGCTGCAGGAGAAAAACATGATTTTAAAGGCACCAAGATAACACAAGGCCGGGAGATGCCGTTAGGACACCGCAACCGGACCCCGTCGCAGGTAAGTGTCATGGGGGGGGGGGGGGGGGGCGCGAGTGACTTTTCGGGGGATGCAAGTGGGTTTTGGCCCAGTTTGTCAGGCCCTGTATATATATAATATATATATATATAATATATATTTACATATATATATACATATATATACATACATAAACATACTGATACATAAGCACACTCACGTGTATGTGTGTATATATATATATATATATATATATATATATATATATATATATATATATATATATATATGCCAGCCTCACCCGCTCACTATCTCCTCAGATGTGGTCAGTTTTTACAGTCAGAATGAGGTGTTGACATCTCCTGATAATTTGGATTTCCGACATCACAACTACAAAGATATGAGACAGGTGAGCTGTGCCCCCCACACCTGCACTGACACGGTGTGCCCCCTCTCTGACTCTAGAGATCTGTTTAACTTCACCTTGTCTCTGTCTCTTTCACACTCTTCTCTTTTTCCATCCTTCTTTATTTTCTCCTTCACACTCTATTTACTCAATGTCCCTCCCCTACTTTATCTCCTCTCTCCTTCCATCTTTTTTAAATCTCTCTCTCATCCCTTGTGCGTCTCTATCCCCCTCTCCCCTTCATCTCCCTCTCTGTCCCTCTACACCTTCTGCCTCTCTCTTTCTCATGCTCTGTGCGCTCTCTTTACAGCTCATGAAGGTTGTGAATGAAGAGTGTCCGACCATCACTCGGATTTACAATGTGGGGAAGACCTCCAAAGGGCTGAAGATCTACGCCATGGAGATCTCAGACAATCCTGGAGAGCATGAGATAGGTCAGAAGGGCACCAGAGAGGGGGTGGGGGGGGGGGGTAAAAAAACAGTTCAGGAGGTCACAAGGGAGATGGGGACTAGGGGGGGGGTGTCTGACGTTGCTCAACTCCGATCAGGAAGCGGACCCGCAGGGCAGAGGTAGGGATGCAAATTAACTAACCAGAGCCAAGGGACAGAGTCCTGTAAGAGTATCCATAGACGGTAATCAGGCAGGAGGTCAGGGCTGGTGGCAGTGGTGCAGAATCCAGGCAACAGGCAAAGGGTCAGGGCAGGAGGCAGGCAGTGAGGTCGGGGTCACGGTCCGGGGTCAGCAACAGGGATATCAAATGAACAGGCTAGCCACAGCAACAGGCTAGCCTCTGGAACAGGGAAGTCACAGGGATGGCTCATGAACAAGGAAGGCTCAGCAACAGGAACAGGGGAGGCTCACGAACAAGGAAGGCTCAGCTACTATAACTCAAGGTGGCCAGTAACACAGGAAAGGCTCACAAACAAGGAAGACTCAGTAACTAGTACCCAGGGTGGCCAGGAACACAGGGAAACATATACAATGCTCAGGCAAGGGCTGGAAGTTGCTGGCTGCTTTTTAAGCCCTTGAACAGGTGCAGCCAGTATAGCAGGCTGCCGGTAATCAAAATGACCACAGCACTGGAACCCTTACAGGGGGTTACTAGAGTGCTTAAGAGGTCACTAGGAGAAGTCAGGGTATCACCAGACAGACCAGGAGGTCATCAGATAAGTCAGTGGGTGAAGGGGTCATCAGACAGCTCAAAGGTCATGAGAGGGGTCAAAAGGTCATCAGATTTTCTGAGTGTCTCTGTAAATGTGCTCAGTCTCACTAATCTGTGCATCCAGCAGACATCAGTAGAGTCTCACTGATTAATAAAAAGAACACCACATGAAGGAATCCCCATGATCTCACTACTTCCCCTACGTGCAGATCTTACATTACTGTAAGAGCCTAGAGAACTATAAGAAAGAGATATTAGAGAGCAACATGTTTGCTAGCTACATTAGCACTGCAAGTAATATTACATATTCAATCTCTGAATTATATGATTGGATCTGAAATAAAGACCATGGCAAGCAATTGCAAAAAGTGGCAGCCAAGTGGAACATGGACTTCCCAGAAATAACTGCGATTGACTCTTTGCTGGTAGGATTGGGTAGACCCAGGAAAATAATAATATCAGAGACATGGAGGGAATTACAATTTAAATTACTACATAGAGCTTATTATGCGTTTGATATACAATATAAACAGATAGAAAAAGACAAAACAAAAATGTCTGAAATGACTGCTTATTAAAGTGGATCTAAAACACTGCCTATAAGAATGCCCATGTATATCGGATTTTTGGGACCTGGTTCTAATATATATACATGACATGACAAAAGTCGTAACTGTGAAGGAACCTCTATCGGCTTTATTTGGGAACATGGAGGGGTAGAAATACGTTAATGGGGATTCGGGAATCCCAAGGATTGCTGAAATTATACTCCTGGCATCTAGAAAGTCTATAATGGTGCAATGGGTGAAATGTGACCCTCCAAACTTGAAAACGGTTAAAACATATCTCACTCAGCTAATGACCTTAGATAAAATGGAAACGGATGAATCCTGAATCGCAGTCTCCCCACAAAACAGCCTCACAAAAGTAAAGCAAGCATCATAAGATAAATTGAAATGAGATGTTAGACTGTTAAAAGTTGTACCAGGTCAGCTAACTCAACAATGATATGAGAGGGACTAGCCCCAATGTTCTAAGGAGCTAGCCGTCGAAGGCAAATCACAATTAAGGGTACAGTTAGAACTAAAAATAAGAAAAAACAGAAAAACCTAGGGTGAAGATACTATGAACACATCCTTTGACCAACCAAACTGAGAACTAGAGGTATAGAAATTGAAATACTGAAGTTTGTTAAGATTACAATGTGATGTACTGTACCAAAATGTCTTGAAATGTACTATGTATCTCCCTGAATAAAAAAGAAAGAAATGGAAATGGAGACCAAGAAGGAACAAAAAAAATGAGATTGTTTTTACAAAATTGGAACCATTTATTGACTCCCTACCAAAGAGTGAAAAAGACTAAATATATCAGGCTTTCGCACACACATCCTGGAGTCTCTTGCGGCAAATTGCACAAGGTCTTAGATGAGGCAAGCGGAGGGAGAAAAGAAAGGAAACAGGTTAAAGGGTTATCAAGTTAGGAAACCAGTATATTCGAACCCAACGTCTGTAATATGTGTTAAACTAAAGTTATGTTTTGTACATTCTGTGAGTTAATTATTTCATTTCAAAATGGTGTATTTTTGAGTCACGCTTGAGTAATCTGATTTATAACTTTTTACTTTCTTTTAAGTATAATTTAAACATGGAAAATTGTAAAGATGTGTTGAAATCTGTTATGTTTACCAGCAATGTTGGTAAGTCAATCAAAAGAACAATGAGAAAAATAACACTACAGAATAAGAGAAGGAAGATAATCCACTGCTGCACTTGATGAACAGATGTTTATTCAACCCAATCTACAGTATGACTATATACAGGGCTTGACAAATGCACTCGCCCACATGCCTGGGGCCAATGCATTTTACCCGCTGGCGAGAGTTACCAGCGGCGTGGTGCAGCATCTCCCGGCATTCTCCTGCGTCTCTCCCTTCAACTCCTGGCATTTTCCTGCAGCTTCCGTGGAAATGGCTGTGCAGTGTCAAATGATACCACATTGCCATGGCAACTTGGCGCCACGTGACGTCACAACGCATCCCATTGTCATGGCAACGCAGCATCACTTTTTGCAGCGTGGCCATTTTTACGAAAGCTGCAGGAGAATGCCGGGAGTTGAAGGGGGAGACGCAGGAGAATGATGGGAGACGCTCACCATACCGCCGCTAAGTCTCGCCAGTGGGTAAAACGAGGGGGATTAGAGAGGGGTATATTTTGGGGGGTGGGGTGATTGGCTTTTTTGTGGGGCGAGTGGCTCTTTTTTTTATAATTTGTCGAGCTCTTACTATATATAACAATGTTATTATTTACACCTGCCATTTTTTGGGGTACCCCAAATGTGCCTGTTTCCTGTCCTCGGAGGCTACATCTCGTGTCGGAGGCGATATCTGTGTCGTTGACTAACCCCCTACCCCCCCACTCTCTTTCGATCATAGGGGAGCCAGAGTTCCGGTACACGGCCGGTATGCACGGTAACGAGGTCCTGGGACGGGAGCTGCTGTTGCTGCTTCTGCAGTTCATGTGCAGGGAGTTTCGAGATGGGAACCCGCGGATCAGCAGCCTGGTCCGGGAGACTCGCATACACATCGTGCCTTCGTTGAACCCTGACGGATATGAGATCGCCAGCCAGGTGGTGAGTGGCCGGCACAGGGCAGCGGGGAACCGGCAAATAATTCTTATGATAATGAAACGCGAGAAATCCCATTTATCATCCTGTTGCTGCAGGGGCTGGGGTAATTTTTGAGGGACTCTTCTTTCGCTTCATAATAATGCTAATAAAAAGATTTCATATATGGAGCTAACAGTATACACAGTGCTGTGCACAGCTCTGCATGCACAGCGAGTCCCTGCCCTGAAGATCTTACAAGGATTTACCTAACTGCATTCACAATAAATGGGTTTAGCCACAGAAGGCAGATCATTATTTACTGGGATGCACAGTATTTGGATGCAGGTCCCCGGGCTGGTATCTCCCGATTTGCGGTACCCGCGTGGTACACACTTCCCACCTCTTGCCCTTTCACCGCTCCCTCAGGGTTCAGAGCTGGGTAACTGGGCCCTGGGGCATTGGACAGAAGAAGGCTATGATATCTTCACCAACTTCCCCGACCTGAACACGGCACTGTGGGCAGCAGAGGAGAGGAAATTGGTCCCTCACCGCATACCAAACCACCACCTGCCCATCCCAGACAGCTTCCAAGCTGAGGATGCCACGGTGAGCCGGGCTGTGCTAGGGAGAGTGTGTGTTGGGGGATATGGGGGACGCTCTGCAGGAGCGAAGGGGTTCATAGAGCGATGCTCTGCAGGGGAAGCAATTGATGTAGCAAGGCCCTGCATGTTTGGTTAGTAGGGAAGGGGTTACTGGTGATAGGGGGTAGTGATGCTCTGCGGATATCTAATAAGGTTGAATCAGAATCAGTCTGATCTGAGGGATTCTGGACCTCCCCCAAAAAGGCCATTTAATGGAAAAGGTGCTGATTTTAATCAGTGAGACCCAAGTGAAATCTGTGAGATGCAGATAATAAAAATCAGTGCGACTCCATGCCTTAAGAAAATAGTGACACTAAGAATTTCAGATTTGTTTAAACATTAAAAAAAAATTGTTTTAGAAAGATCTGTGCACTATTTATGCTGAGAGAGGAGAGAAAGTTCCTAAAGTAAATCCTTTCTTTCAATAAAAAGTGGAATAGAAATTATGTAATATTAAAAAGTAGTAGTGGTACCTCATAACCGTGCATCAAACTTTGACCACTAGTGAGACAGACGCCATATATATATGAGATTGACCACAAATCAGTGAGAGGTATCTGGTAGTGAAGCGAAGCTCTTTAGGGAAAGGGTTACGAGGTGGATTCCGGAAGGTCTGTATGAAGTACTAAGCCCAAGAGGGCCACCTTTCTGCCTGCACTCCCCGCAGGTTGCCGTAGAGACGAGAGCCATCATGGCCTGGATGGAGAAGATCCCCTTCGTGCTGGGAGCTAACCTCCAGGGTGGGGAGAAGCTGGTCTCGTATCCATACGACATGGCGCGAGCTCCCAAGGAGGAGGTGCCACCCGAGAGGCCTCGGCGCCAGCAGTACCAGGAGGAGGAGGAAGAGGAGGAGGAAGAGGAGGATATGGGGACTGGTGGGGAGGAGGAGGAGGGGGTGTCTCGCACACCTGATCATGCCATCTTCCGCTGGCTTGCCATCGCCTATGCCTCAGCCCACCTCACCATGGGGGAGACCTTCCGTGGGAGCTGCCACGCTGATGACTACACCAAGGGCATGGGCATTGTCAATGGAGCTAAGTGGAGGCCGGTGTCAGGCAGTGAGTAAGGGGGAACAAAGGGGGGGACCTCTAGGGATCGACACTAGTAACCTGCAACCACCAGAGATGGGCAATAGGACCTTCAGGGATGGGCACAGGGGGTCACAGTAATGTGGAACTTCTAGGGACAGACTATGGGACACCTAGGTTCAAATAGGTAATTATCTAAGGAAGTTATGGGGGTGCAGGAAGCTGGTACCTCCTATGAATGGACACTTAAGAGGACTGGGACTTATAGGAAGGGGAAAGGACCTGAAACACCAATAGATCCAACATTGGGGATCATAGAACCTCTCGGGATCGACATAGGTACCTCTACAGTTGGGCAATGGGGGGGAAATGACCTTGAGGGCAGGATGTTGGGGCTAAGGATGTCTTAAAGGTGGTTGCTGGGACCTCTAGGAATGGGCACTGGGGTACAGGTTTCTGGGGACAGGGACTCCTAACTCCAGGGAGAGCAGACACTGTAAAAGGGAACTTCTAAGACAGACATAGGGGGACTGTACACAATACCCTGTGCTCGATGAGTGTCAGATTGTCCACCCTTCTCTCTTGGCCCCCTCCTCCAACCAGGTCTAAATGACTTTAGTTACCTCCACACTAACTGCCTGGAGCTGTCCATTTATGTGGGATGTGACAAGTTTCCCCATGAGAATGAGCTGGCCGAGGAATGGGAGAACAACAAGGAGTCACTGCTATCCTTCATGGAGCAGGTAAGTGATCTGCTCCCCCCCCAGAGTGCCCCCTCTGTGCCACTTGTCAGCAGATGCCCTGTGCACTCTCCAGCCCTCTACCTCCCTCTATGCCCCACACTGCTTGATGCCAACTTCTATGCCATGCAAAGCTCTCCTCTGTGCAGTGGGCCATTATTTACTAAACAGTGTGAAGCCATAAGGCACCTTTTCCCTTCAATAGGCTGTAAACATAGCAGTCTTATACTATCACCTGCTCCCCTGGTATCAGATGATAGAAATCATATTAAGCCCATAGGGATGATGTATAAAACACGGCTCGGCGAACATTATATTACTACAACTGCATAGCACACTGGACAAGCCGAGCATGGTATCTCTGTATATATGTGCAGCAACTTAACACACCCATGTCTCTCCTGTGCCTCACAGGTACACCGCGGACTTAAAGGCATCGTGACAGACAGGCAAGGGGAGCCTATCCCCAATGCCACCATCTCTGTGGCAGAGATAAACCACTATGTCAAGACAGGTACTATTTAGGGAGGGGGACATACCACACAGACACGGCATTTTGAAGTCACTCTGTACCCCTTTTATGTAGCGGGCTCCTTTGGGGATACAATTGGGATCAACTCTACAATTCCGGGAGCCAATCGACACTGAGAATGCAGAGTATTAACCTACTGCATGGAACTCAGAATATTCCATGCACTTCATCACTTTTTTTTGCAGTGCTACACCATGACCCACCTTGCAGCTCCTTCACTGGAACGTTAATTGGACACATTAATGTGTTATTTATTTATTATTATTCCTTATTATTCAACCTGTCTGAGACATGATGTACGCACACGTGGTATTTTTATTTGGTGGAAGGTGGAGGGTTTTTGTCACTTTTTTGTACTCACTATAACTTATTTCATGTGTTACTATTAGTTGGCATTTGAGTCATTTAGAGATATGTGAATCTCTTAAACAAGGACAAAGTCCTTGATTTAGCCTTTATTTGAGGGTAAAGCTCTCACGGCCAATACCCGTTTGGTGTATATTCTAAAAAGATACGGTCTCATTCTCATGCAGAATTCTTAGTGTGCCAAAGACTTGATCTGGAGGTCATTGTGTTGCTCTTATCTACCCCTGTGCTGTACAGCTACCAAAACACTGCTGTTAAAAATTCTAATGCCACTTTGAAAGGTTAACCTCTACACTTTCATGTACTAAGTTTGAAAGTTACCAGCAGAGATCTCCACCGAAACGGAGAAAGCATAATAAAGCTTTTTAAGAAGGTCTTCACTGGAACAAGAAACATTCCATTTTTTTTTTACATTGCTTTATTAAAATTGCTCTGCTGATCACAAACAACATGGTATGTCAACATGTTAGGATAGATATTCATTTGATGGTGGGTAATTTTTGCATGGCATAATGTTTTTAAAAGTTTACTACAAATGGAAATTGCTACATTAATTGTTGTGAAGCTGGACCAAAAAATTGTGCGTAAGGATATAATGCACATTTGTTGTAGGTTGCAATATCTTTGAATGGACGAGCATGAGTTCTTCATGATAAAAGTAGTGTACAGAGCTTTCCAAACCTCCCAGGTCTCATGTTCACATGTACAGAGCTTTCCAAGCTGCACAGGTCTTTTGTTCACATTTACAGAGTTTTCCAAACCTCCCAGGTCTCATGTTCACATGTAGAGAGCTTTCCAAACTGCACAGGTCACTTCTTCACTACAAAGCTTTGGGCATTTTAATTTGATGTATGAAGAACACAGCACCAAGCCAGTGGCTCTTTATCTGACAGTACACCTTACGGTTCCTCTCTTTCCAGCAAGTGGTGGCGATTACTGGCGCATCCTGAACCCCGGAGAGTACCGTGTGACAGCACGAGCCGATGGCTATACCCAGAGCACGAAAACGTGTAGCGTGGGCTACGACATAGGGGCTACCAACTGCAACTTCGTCTTGCCGCGCTCCAACTGGAAGCGCATCCATGAAATCATCGCTCAGAAGGGGAAGGGGCCCCTGCGCCTAGCTCCCCCTGGGGGCCGCCGCCTCTCCCCCATCGACCGCCAGCGCATGCAGAGGCGCCGCATGTGGCTGAACCGTCGCGTCAACGCCACCTTTTCTCCGTCTCCCACCACAACCCCCACCGTGCCTCCCCCAGACACAACCCCTACTATGCTTCCCCCCCATACCCCTACTACACTGCCTCCACACCGGCTGGAGCCTCCGACCCCCTCAGAGGCACTCTGGGACACAGAGACCGAGACCTACACAGAGATTGTCACGGAGACGGAGACCTGGGAGGAGGTCAGCACCCCCGCTGCCCCGCTCACCACGGCGGAGACTTACACGGTGAACTTTGGGGATTTTTGAGTGGGTGAGTCAGGGGCAGGGGAGGGGAAACACACTAAAAGGGTTCAAGAGCCTGCTGCTGGAGGAGGGATGCTACACGGTGCCCCATAAATGTATATAATGCTGTTTACCCCTTCAGTGCCATTGTGTAATGTTTTCATGTGTATAACTAGGTTTAAAGGGCCACGTTTACCACCAGTCAGTCTTATGAAGGGGCTGCACCCCGAACCCTCTGTTCTGGAGGGGGCCAGTAATATGTACTTTTGTCTGTTTTTAACCCCACTACTGCCAGAGACTCCAGAAACACACCTTTATGTTCCCCACGATGCGTTGCAGGACCCTCTGGCAGGGAAGGCGTTAAATATTGTTGTTACATGGGATCATTTATATCTCAGTAAAACCTGCTAGTTTTGGCTTGGAGCACACACACACTGCCTTTTGTGCAACAATTATGCTGAGTGCCTTATTGCCCGAGTTTGTACACAGTCACGCTACTAATAAAAACTGTTCCTACAAACCATGCAGCCCTCTGTGATCATTAATAATCGTGTCGTAATTAATCCCTTCCCCATTAGCCGAGTCCCATTTAAATAGTTATTGTCAATGATTTTGAGCGAAAATGTTGTCAGAGGCAAAACTTATGGGCCAGACCCGCAAAGCTCTGTTAAAGGTCAGGGATCACAACATCATAGTTACATAGTAGATGAGGTTGAAAAAAGACGTACGTCCATCAAGTTCAACCTATGCTAAATTTAGACAACAGATACTTTATCCTATATCTATACTTACTTATTGATCCAGAGGAATGCAAACAAAAAAAACCCATTAAGGGGGAAAATAAATTCCTTCCTGACTCCAAGAATTGGCAATCGGATTAATCCCTGGATCAACATCCTTCCCATATATACTTATTTGGTATATCTCTGTATACCTTTCCCATCTAAAAAGATGTCCAAGCTTTTTTTTAACAAATTTATTGTATCTGCCATCACAGTCTCCATGGGTAATGAATTCCCCATTTTAACTGCCCTTACTGTAAAGAACCCTTGCCTTTGTTGCTGGTGAAATCTCCTTTCCTCCAACCTAAAGTGATGCTCCCAAGTCATTTGTACTGCCCTTGGGATGAATAGTTCATTGGAAAGCTCCTTGTACTGTCCCCAAATATATTTGTATATAGTTATCATATCCCCTCTTAGACGCCTCTTTTCTAATGTAAATAAATCTAATTTAGCTAGCCTATCCTCATAAAATAGATTGTCCATCCCCTTTATTAATTTGGTGGCTCTTCTCTGCACTCTCTCTAGTTCCATAATGTCTTTTCTAACTATGCGGCGAAAAAGCATTTTCGGCAGGGTTTGAACTCGCCATGTTTTTGGCAAGTCGCTCTCACGGTATGCAGGAAGGCCTGAATATCCGTGAGAGCAACCTGAGCAAACATGGCGAGTTGCCGGTGGCGAGATGACCTGCCTGCCGAGAAGGCTTTCCCTGGCGATATCTGTCTGCAGCAGAGATATCCGCCTTTCTCTCTGTACAAATCTCGCCAGAAATAAATATTTTAAAATAACATTTTTATTCATAGTGTAGATGAGCAGGGGGTCTCCGGAGCAGAACCGCGTTGGTTTCAGGTCTAGGGATCCCCTACTTCCCGAGATACAGGCTCCGTTATGAGGTGCCGGTATCCCTCTGCTTTTAAATGTCCCGATCACGTGACATTTAAATCCTGCAGGGGGATACCGGCACCCCATAATTTGGCCTGTATCTCGGGAAGCAGGGGGTCCCCGAAACTAAAACCAACGCGGTTCAGCTCAGGAGACCCCCTGCACATCTACACTAGTGTCAAAACACGCATATCAATAAACAAATTCATTACCATAGCGAATAGCCGCTATGGTAATGAAGCTGCTTTAATGTATCCGGTATCCCTCTGCTTTTAAATGTCCCGATCACGTGACATTTAAATCCTGCAGGGGGATACCGGCACCCCATAATTTGGCCTGTATCTCGGGAAGCAGGGGGTCCCCGGAACTAAAACCAACGCGGTTCAGCTCAGGAGACCCCCTGCACATCTACACTAGTGTCAAAACACGCATATCAATAAACAAATTCATTACCATAGCGAATAGCCGCTATGGTAATGAAACTGCTTTAATGTAATTTTTATTAAGAGTGTGCGGGAGGAGGGAACCGCATTGATTTCAGCCTCAGCGACCCACTGCTTCCTGAGTTACAGGCCCAGATATGGGGTGCCGGTATCTCCTCCATTGTTTACATGTCACACGTCGTGTACGCAATTAAAATGATGGCGTCACTGGCATCCGATGCCCCATACCGGGGCCTGTAACTCGGAAAGCAGGGGGTCCCTGAGCCAGAAATCAAAGCGGTTCAGCTCAGGATACCCCCTGCTCCCACACACAATTAATAAAAATTCATTAAAGCAGCTTCATTACCTTAGCGGCTATTCGCTAAGGCAATGAAGGGGTTAAGGCACAATAGCATGTTTATTGGGGAGATTTGCCCCCAATAAACATTGCAATATACAACACACCCACCCCCTGTGCCCCCAACAACCCGTATACCCCCTTAACATACATAACAAATCTTAATTGTTTTTGGATGCACAGGAATTATACTACAGGCCAGCGGTGAACCTCGGGTGGTCCCCGCAGGTCCTCGCTTGCCTGCAGTATCAATTCTGTGCCCAAAAAAATACATAAAAAATACTTAAATACTTTTAAATAAATACATCCCCCCCCCTGCCCCCTAACACATACCGTACAGTAATGGGCAAAATTACTATTATCCACATATGGAAAATAATGCATTTGCCCATATAAAAAACAAGAAGCCGCAGAAATAAAACGAAAAAAATAAAAATCTTGCACTCACCCCTGCCAGAGGCACCCACGATGAAGGCGTCCATCCTCACCCCGCCCCTGCTCTCCGGTGCTGAAAAAAATACACAAGAATAAAAAGAGCCAATCTAATGTCCCCTAACCTCTTAATCACCTTTGCGGTTAATAACCACTAGAGTAATTAAGGGGTTAACCCACTCTCCCCCACTACCCACCCGGGAGGCCTAACAACCCACCCTTGGGGACAGTACCCCCTTCACCCACCCCCACTACCCACAATAAAAACATTACAGAGAATAGCCCCACTACCCACCTCGTAGGCCCCACAATAAACATTACCATATTTAATAAACAATACATAACTGTCACGGTAACTTATGACAAGATATCACAAACACCAACTCGTTGAACTGAACGAGGCTTAGCTATAATAAAATATATGTATTCCTTAAAAAGGTGAACACAGCAATATAGTACAATTAACAGGCAAGAAGGTAACAGGGTTGGGGAATAGAGAAGTATTAGCTAGCAATTCTCCAGCAATCCGGTGACATTCAAGGTGAAATCAGAAGAACTACAAAAACTGTAGGGTTGACACAGTTTATATACCTTTGTAACCCTATTCTTAACATTGAATACAGACTATTGGTGAACAATTATCTGTATCCAATCCCTAACGTGGAAACACAGTTTAACCCATGCCCCCCAGCTAGTTAGCCCATGCGTACTGGGACTCTGAGGGTCTTATTTCTGTAGCCCCATAATTAAATCAGGGGCGACGACCAGTCTACCAGATGAAGTATCTGGCAGGATCTTCATTGTTTGTAGGTGTAGATATAACACTTACAAACCACTCCAGTTTGATGCTTCTCCGCCCTCAGGTAAACAGTTAGAGTGGCAGAGTCTTTTGATCAGTACTTGGTTCCTAGTGTAAACAATCAGGGCAGTTAACTTTTGATCACAGGGCTTATGCTAAATCATCCGGCTGCCCTTCCTGGCCTATTAGCATAGCAGATGGAGTCTGCATTTTCAGAGCAGATCCAAAATACCATATACACTTTTATAATACACTTTAATATCTTCACATATTAATAAGTTCCGTTCTGGTGGGCCCAGTGGGTCGAAATTTGCCAGTTTTTAATGCCTACAGTGACTCTACATATTGGCCAAATTTCAACTCTCTGCGACCTCCAGAACCTGAGATATAGAAATGCACTTTAAAACATTTTTAAAATACAGGATTATAATGAAACATGGGAACAGGGGAACATACATTTTCCTGACATGACAAGGTGTAAGCCACATTCCTGGACCGCAGTCCAGTTAACCCCTTGCCTCCCTGGTGAGGTCAGGGGGTGGCCATATGGGGTGCAACCCCTTTAATACCGGGCCAACCCCCTCTCCCTCTACAATAACCCACCCATCCCTGTGCCCCCCCATAAAACATGATTTATTATTTTTATACAGGCTTAATACCCCAGGCCTATGGTAGTCCCCGGGGGTCCCAATGGGTGTCCGCAGTCCCCACAGTGCACCATATGGGGGTTCCCACAGGGTCTGGGGGTGTCCGGGTGGATCCCGCTAGGCACCGTGGGCCACTATGGGGTCCATAGTTGAGCCCACGATTGTCTGGGGGTCCCTGGGTCAACCTCACAGGTGACTGGGGGCCCTCTGGTGGTTCCCACGGGGGTCTGGGGCCCTCGGGTGGTCCTTGCAGGTCTGCGGGCCCCCAGAGCTGATGGTCCGCAGCTGGTACCCGTGGGCGTCCGGGTGTCACAGTACAGTAATGTGCAAAATAACTATTATCCAGATATGGATAATAGATTATTTGCCCATTATTAAACACATTAACTATCATAAATAAAGTAAATAAATACAGTTCTACTTACCACAGCAATATGATGTATGTCAGGATACAGCAGGTGTCCTCCCCTACCACAAAAAAACATTGCAAATACATTGTAATGTCCCCTAACCCCTTAATTACCTTATTGGTTAATAACCACGAAAGTAATTAAGGGGTTAACCCACCCTGCCCCGATACCCACCCACGAGGCCTAACCACCCTCCCCAGGCAACTACCCCCACCCTTCACCCATTCATTTGTACAGTGCCTATATATATATATATATATATATATATATATATATATATATATATATATATATATATATATATATATATATAATGGGCCTGATTAACCAATATATAAAGAAAAATCACATTGCTAAATCAAAACACAACATAGCAAATCAAAATAAAAAATCACATTGCTAAATCAAAACATCACATCTCAAAATCAACAAAGCACATAGCAAATCAAAATAAAAAATCACATTGCTAAATCAAAACAAAACATAGCAAATCAAAATAAAAAAATCACATTGCTAAATCAAAACATCACATCTCAAAATGAACACAGCACATAGCATATCAAAATAAAAAAATCACATTGCTAAATCAAAACAGCACATCTCTAAAACAAAACATCAAATTGCCAATTAAATATGTAACAAATGCCAATCAAAAAAATTAATTGTACAGTATGTACATAATGCAAATAATCTGTGCATCATGTAACACTATGCCAATCAATGTTCAAACTAAAAAACAATTGCAAGCAATATACAATGCCAGGCAAACAATAATAAAATAAAAACAAAGCAACAAGTAAACCAAATAAATTACCATCAACTAATCCAATCTAAAATCAATTACACAATTCATTATTCAAATCCATAAACCAAACAATTATGAAATAAATGCAAGTTCTAAGTAACACCATTATGAAAAATTAAAATACATAACAACCATATATTGTATGTATGTATGTAGGTATGTATGTATGTATGTATGTATGGCCATAGGGACATACATAAATACAGGGACAATAACTTTGCCAAAAAAATACATCTGTCACATGAAAAAAAAAATTAAAACCTGAAAAAATACAATAACATACATTTATTTTGTTTACTTACCTTTAGATGACCTCACCCACCGACTCGCGGTGACACTGACAATATGATATGTACAATAAATATACTCCAAATGATATGCCCTACGCGTTTCGTCTTGTGGACTTCATCAGGGTTGATATGTATCATATTGAACTTGCAACAATACGTACAAACGGAGCGCCTATCCCTGTGTCATCGGGACGGACTATCATTACAACGCTCACTGTGGTGAGAGTGACACAGCTGACCCAGAAGTTCTCTATGGTGAGAGGAGTGTATGAACAGCAGAGAGGTGTGCGCATCCTGCTTCCGATACACAGAGTGTCTGCCGTGATCATCCGGCCCCCCCTGCACAGTGACGGGACATTGTCCTACTCCGGAGATCCAGCTGGGTTCCTGCTACAGTTGTTGGCGATTGAGATATTATATACAGGCGATTTTATTTCATCCGTTTGTGAGTGCGCAGTTCATATTTTATTCCAGTCCCATATAAATTTGTTAACCTTACTACACTATGAGTGCGCCTGTTTTTTGTTTGTTTTTCCTTTAGATATCTTCAAGGGAGTGGTGTTCCCCTCAAACAGGCTGCAAAGACTCTGGAGGACAGTGTTATGGGACTGGTTTTTGTATCTTCTATTTTTATATATTTTTTGATTGTTATTTACTATTTTTACATTAGTTGACGGTTTTTATATTTTTTATTTCATTTTTTAATTTTTTAGTAGTTGATACCTACAATTGTGTTTATGTACTCCCCCATTTTTTTGGTTTACTAGTTCATCACAGTTATTACCTACTATCTTTTGTCAGTTTAGTCATCAGTAGGCGCCACTTCTTTGCTTCTCCTTTTTGTTTATATATATATATATATATATATATATATATATATATATATATATATATAAATATATATATATATATATATATATATATATATATAAAATCAAATGGAAATATTACTGTATGCTCATTTGCATGTCTTAGACAGGTCTGCAATCCCGCCTTTCACCATTATCACCCAGCATACAGCACTTTCACTGCAACAAGGGATTCTGGGAAATGACATGCAAATGAGCACACAGTGCCACCTTTTGCTTCAAAACCATTCAACAGGGTTCCCCTATAAGCTTAAGCTTGCTGCATGGTCACAGCTTTGAGCACAGGATGCATAGCCAGTAAACCCACCCACAGACAGACTGTTGCGACCTTAATGGGTCTCTTGAGTGTGGGGTTGGTTGTACTGGCTATGCAAAAATGAAGCAGGGATCGGTTTTACCATACTTAGTTAAGTTATGGTGGGTAAAAAAAAAGTGACAAAAACCCTCCACAGCAAAGCATATAGCAAATGGAAATATTACTGTATGCTGATTTGCATGTCTTAGACAGGTCTGCAACCCTACCTTTCACCATTATCACCCAGAGCACACAGCACTTTCACTGCAACAAGGTAACTTGACTGAGACGTGTGAGTATTCCCCCCCCAGCTCAGATTTTGACCCCCCCAGTTCCGTTTTTGACCCCCCCAGCTCCGTTTTTGACCCCCCAGCTCCGTTTTTCACCCCACCCAGCTCTGTTTTTGACCCCCCCAGCTCTGTTTTTGACCCCCCCAGCTCTGTTTTTGACCCCCCAGCTCCGTTTTTGACCCCCCAGCTCCGTTTTTGACCCCCAGCTCCGTTTTTGACCCCCCCAGCTCCATTTTTGACCCCACCCAGCTCCGTTTTTGACCCCCAGCTCCGTTTTTGCCTCCCCCCTGACACACACAGTGACACACACATACAGTGACACACACACATACAGTGACACACACATGACAGACACACACATGACAGACACACAGACACACACACACGACAGACACACACATGACAGACACACACGACAGACACACACACACACGCATGACAGACACACACACACACGACAGACACACATGACACACACACACACACACACACACACACACACACACACACACACACACACACACACACACACACACACACATGACAGACACACACACAGACACATGACAGACACAGACACAGACACATGACAGACACAGACACAGACACATGACAGACACAGACACAGACACATGACAGACACAGACACATGACAGACACACATGACATAGTCAGACACACACACATGACAGAGACAGACACACACATGACAGAGACAGACACACACACATGAATGAGACAGACACACACACATGACAGACAGACACACACATGACAGACAGACACACACATGACAGACAGACACACACATGACAGACAGACACACACACGACAGACACACACACGACACACACACACACGACACACACACACGACAGACACACACACGACAGACACACACACGACAGACACACACACGACAGACACATACACATGACAGACACACACAGACACAGTGACACCCCGCCCTTTCCCCTCCCCCCTCCCCCCTCCTTGCCGCCCCTGCCTTCCCTCCCCCCACCGCAGCCTTCCCTCCCCCACCGCCTTCCTTCCCCGCCCCTGCCTTTCTCCCCCCCCCTCCCCTGCCTTTCTCCCCCCCGCCCCTGCCTTTCTCCCCCCCCGCCCCTGCCTTTCTCCCCCCCCGCCCCTGCCTTTCTCCCCCCCGCCCCTGCCTTTCTCCCCCCCGCCCCTGCCTTTCTCCCCCCCGCCCCTGCCTTTCTCCCCCCCTGTCCCTGTCTTTCTCCCCCCCCGTCCCTGCCTTTCTCCCCCCCCGTCCCTGCCTTTCTCCCCCCCCCACCCCTGCCTTTCTCCCCCCCCCACCCCTGCCTTTCTCCCCCCCCCACCCCTGCCTTTCTCCACCTCCGTCCCTGCCTTTCTCCCCCCCCCCGCCCCTGCCTTTCTCCCCCCCCGCCCCTGCCTTTCCCCCCCCTGCCCCTGCCTTTCTCCCCCCCTGCCCCTGCCTTTCTCCCCCCCCCCGCCCCTGCCTTTCTACCCCCCCCGCCCCTGCCTTTCTCCCCCCCCCCTGCCTTTCTCCCCCCCCGCCCCTGCCTTTCTCCCCCCCCCACCCCTGCCTTTCTCCCCCCCCCCCCGCCCCTGCCTTTCTCCCCCCCCCGCCCCTGCCTTTCTCCCACCCCCCGCCCCTGCCTTTCTCCCCCCCCCCCACCCCTGCCTTTCTCCCCCCCCCACCCCTGCCTTTCTCCCCCCCCCACCCCTGCCTTTCTCCCCCCCCGCCCCTGCCTTTCTCCCCCCCCGCCCCTGCCTTTCTCCCCCCCCGCCCCTGCCTTTCTCCCCCCCCGCCCCTGCCTTTCTCCCCCCCCGCCCCTGCCTTTCTCCCCCCCCGCCCCTGCCTTTCTCCCCCCCCGCCCCTGCCTTTCTCCCGCCCCCGCCCCTGCCTTTCTCCCCCCCCCGCCCCTGCCTTTCTCCCCCCGCCCCTGCCTTTCTCCCCCCCCGCCCCTGCCTTTCTCCCCCCCGCCCCTGCCTTTCTCCCCCCCCGCCCCTGCCTTTCTCCCCCCCCCCGCCCCTGCCTTTCTCCCCCCCCCGCCCCTGCCTTTCTCCCCCCCCGCCCCTGCCTTTCTCCCCCCCCCGCCCCTGCCTTTCTCCCCCCCCCGCCCCTGCCTTTCTCCCCCCCCACCCCTGCCTTTCTCCCCGCCCCTGCCTTTCTCCCCCCCACCGCCCTTGCCTTTCTCCCTCCCCTTGCCTTTCTCCCCCCCCTTGCCTTTCTCCCCCCCCTTGCCTTTCTCCCCCCCCCTTGCCTTTCTCCCCCCCCTTGCCTTTCTTCTCCCCCCCCTTGCCTTTCTTCTCCCCCCCCCGCCCCAGCCTTTCTCCCTCCCCACCGCCCTTGCCTTTCTCCCCCCCACCGCCCTTTCCTTTCTCCCCCCCCGCCCTTGCCTTTCTCCCCCCCCCCCGCCCTTGCCTTTCTCCCCCCCCCCTGCCCCTGCCTTTCTCCCCCCCTCGCCCCTGCCTTTCTCCCCCCCTCCGCCCCAGCCTTTCTCCCCCCCTCCGCCCTTGCCTTTCTCCCCCCCCTGCCCCTGCCTTTCTCCCACATACCCCGCCCCTGCCTTTCTCCCCCATCCCCCGCCCCTGCCTTTCTCCCCCATCCCCCGCCCCTGCCTTTCTTCCCCCCGCCCCTGCCTTTCTTCCCCCCCCCCGCCCCTGCCTTTCTTCCCCCCCCGCCCCTGCCTTTCTTCCCCCCCCGCCCCTGCCTTTCTCCCCCCCCGCCCCTGCCTTTCTCCCCCCCCCGCCCCTGCCTTTCTCCCCCCCCGCCCCTGCCTTTCTCCCCCCCCGCCCCTGCCTTTCTCCCCCCCCGCCCCTGCCTTTCTTCCCCCCCCCGCCCCTGCCTTTCTCCCCCCCGCCCCTGCCTTTCCCCCCCCCCGCCCCAGCCTTTCTCCCCCCCCCCTGCCCCTGCCTTTCTCCCCCCCCCGCCCTTGCCTTTCTCCCCCCCCCCGCCCTTGCCTTTCTCCCCCCCCCCCGCCCTTGCCTTTCTCCCCCCGCCCCTGCCTTTCTTCCCCCCCGCCCCTGCCTTTCTCCCCCCCCCTGCCCCTGCCTTTCTCCCCCCCCCTGCCCCTGCCTTTCTCCCCCCCGCCCCTGCCTTTCTCCCCCCCGCCCCTGCCTTTCTCCCCCCCCGCCCCTGCCTTTCTCCCCCCCCGCCCCTGCCTTTCTCCACGACGCCCCTGCCTTTCTCCGCCCCCCGCCCCTGCCTTTCTCCCCCCCCCCCCGCCCCTGCCTTTCTCCCCCCCCCCCCCCGCCCCTGCCTTTCTCCCCCCCCCCCGCCCCTGCCTTTCTCCTCCCCCCACCGCTCTTGCCTTTCTCCTCCCCCCACCGCCCCTGCCTTTCTCCCCCCCCCCTGCCCCTGCCTTTCTCCCCCCCCCCCGCCCTTGCCTTTCTCCCCCCCCCCGCCCTTGCCTTTCTCCCCCCCCCGCCCTTGCCTTTCTCCCCGCCCCCCGCCCTTGCCTTTCTCCCCCCCCGCCCCTGCCTTTCTCCCCCCACCCCTGCCTTTCTCCCCCCCCGCCCCTGCCTTTCTCCCCCCCCCTGCCACTGCCTTTCTCCCCTCCCCCCGCCCCTGCCTTTCTCCCCTCCCCCCGCCCCTGCCTTTCTCCCCTCCCCCCGCCCCTGCCTTTCTCCCCCCCCCGCCCCTGCCTTTCTCCACGACGCCCCTGCCTTTCTCCGCCCCCCGCCCCTGCCTTTCTCCCCCCCCCCCCGCCCCTGCCTTTCTCCTCCCCCCACCGCTCTTGCCTTTCTCCCCACCACCGCCCTTGCCTTTCTCCCCCACCTTGCCTTTCTCCCCCCCTTGCCTTTCTTCTCCCCCCCGCCCCTGCCTTTCTCCCCCCCCCCACCGCCTTTGCCTTTCTTCCCCCCGCCCCTGCCTTTCTCCCCCCCACCCCGCACCTGCCTTTCTCCCCCCCCCTGCCCCTGCCTTTCTCCCCCCCGCCCTTGCCTTTCTCCCCCCATCCGCCCTTGCCTTTATCCCCCCCCCGCCCTTGCTTTTCTCCCCCCTCGCCCCTGCCTTTCTCCCCCCCCCGCCCCTGCCTTTCTCCCCCCCCCGCCCCTGCCTTTCTCCCCCCCGCCCCTGCCTTTCTTCCCCCCCTGCCCCTGCCTTTCTCCCCCCGCCCCTGCCTTTCTCCCCCCCCGCCCCTGCCTTTCTCCCCCCCCGCCCCTGCCTTTCTCCCCCCCCGCCCCTGCCTTTCTCCCCCCCCACCCCTGCCTTTCTCCCCACCCCTGCCTTTCTCCCCCCCACCGCCCTTGCCTTTCTCCCTCCCCTTGCCTTTCTCCCCCCCCTTGTCTTTCTCCCCCCCCCTTGCCTTTCTCCCCCCCCCTTGCCTTTCTTCTCCCCCCCCTTGCCTTTCTTCTCCCCCCCCCGCCCCTGCCTTTCTCCCTCCCCACCGCCCTTGCCTTTGTCCCCCCCACCGCCCTTTCCTTTCTCCCCCCCCGCCCTTGCCTTTCTCCCCCCCCCCCCGCCCTTGCCTTTCTCCCCCCCCCCTGCCCCTGCCTTTCTCCCCCCCTCGCCCCTGCCTTTCTCCCCCCCTCCGCCCCTGCCTTTCTCCCCCCCTCCGCCCCTGCCTTTCTCCCCCCCTCCGCCCCTGCCTTTCTCCCCCCCCTGCCCCTGCCTTTCTCCCCCATCCCCCGCCCCTGCCTTTCTCCCCCATCCCCCGCCCCTGCCTTTCTCCCCCATCCCCCGCCCCTGCCTTTCTTCCCCCCCCCGCCCCTGCCTTTCTTCCCCCCCCCCGCCCCTGCCTTTCTCCCCCCCCCCGCCCCTGCCTTTCTCCCCCCCCGCCCCTGCCTTTCTCCGCCCCCCGCCCCTGCCTTTCTCCCCCCCCGCCCCTGCCTTTCTCCCCCCCCGCCCCTGCCTTTCTCCCCCCCCACCCCTGCCTTTCTCCCCCCCGCCCCTGCCTTTCTTCCCCCCGCCCCTGCCTTTCTTCCCCCCCCCCGCCCCTGCCTTTCTCCCCCCCGCCCCTGCCTTTCCCCCCCCCCCGCCCCTGCCTTTCTCCCCCCCCCCCGCCCCTGCCTTTCTCCCCCCCCCCGCCCCTGCCTTTCTCCCCCCCCGCCCCTGCCTTTCTCCCCCCCCGCCCCTGCCTTTCTCCCCCCCCGCCCCTGCCTTTCTCCCCCCCCGCCCCTGCCTTTCTCCCCCCCCCCGCCCCTGCCATTCTCCCCCCCCCGCCCCTGCCATTCTCCCCCCCCTGCCATTCTCCCCCCCCCCGCCCCTGCCATTCTCCCCCCCCCCGCCCCTGCCATTCTCCCCACCCACCCCTGCCTTTCTCCCCCTGCCTTTCTCCCCCCCCCCGCCCCTGCCTTTCTCTGCCCCCCGCCCCTGCATTTCTCCCCCCCTGCCCCTGTATTTCTCCCCCCCCCCGCCCCTGCCTTTCTCCCCCCCACCTTTCTCCCCCCCCCTGCCTTTCTCTGCCCCCCCCCCCGCCCCTGCCTTTCTCCGCCCCCCCTGCCCCCTGCCCCCTGCCCCCTGCCCCTGCATTTCTCCCCCCCGTGCCTGCCTTTCTCCCCCCCCGCCCCTGCCTTTCTCCCCCCCCGCCCCTGCCTTTCTCCCCCCCCGCCCCTGCCTTTCTCCCCCCCTGCCCCTGCCTTTCTCCCCCCCCCGCCCCTGCCTTTCTCCCCCCCCCGCCCCTGCCTTTCTCCCCCCCCGCCCCTGCCTTTCTCCCCCCCCCCGCCCCTGCCTTTCTCCCCCCCCCCCGCCCCTGCCTTTCTCCCCCCCCCGCCCCTGCCTTTCTCCCCCCCCCCGCCCCTGCCTTTCTCCCCCCCCCGCCCCTGCCTTTCTCCCCCCCCCCCGCCCCTGCCTTTCTCCCCCCCCCCCGCCCCTGCCTTTCTCCCCCCCCTGCCTTTCTCCCCCCCCCCCGCCCCTGCCTTTCTCCCCCCCCGCCCCTGCCTTTCTCCCCCCCCACCCCTGCCTTTCTCCCCCCCCACCCCTGCCTTTCTCCCCCCCCGCCCCTGCCTTTCTCCCCCGCCGCCCCTGCCTTTCTCCCCCCCCGCCCCTGCCTTTCTCCCCCCCCGCCCCTGCCTTTCTCCCCCCCCGCCCCTGCCTTTCTCCCCCCCGCCCCTCTTTTCTCCCCCACGCCCTGCCTTTCTCCCCCCCTCTGCCTTTCTCCCCCCCCCCCGCTGCTGCCCCTCACCCACCTGTCACACTCAACACACACCTGCCGCCTCTCACCTACCCGCCACACTCAATACACACCTGCCGCCTCTCACCCACCCGCCACACTCAACACACACCTGCTGCCTCTATGCACCGACATCACTGACCAGCTGCCGCACCCACTCACTACTCACGCGGCGCCTCCCGCCTCACACCCACCCGCCACACTCACACCCCTACGCATGGACATTACTGACCAGCTGCCACCCGCACTCACCAGACACCCGCCACCTCACACCCACTCACACCCTAGCGGTAGCCCCACCCAAAGCCATCACTCACTACCCACCCGCCACCTGTACTGAACACCCACCCGCCGCCTCACACCCTAGCGGGACACACACCTCACATTTTTACATCACTTATGTCACCAAAATATACATTGTACTGTGGTGTGTTTACAATAAACCATTTTTAAACAACATCGTATTACATTTTCTTCCATCTTTCTTTTCAACATCATTATACAACCTTTCCACCAAATAGTGATCCTATTGTTCCCCTATTTATAAATAATACTACCTATTACGGATTTACATCCCGGGCAACGCCGGGTATATCAGCTAGTATATCTATATATATATATATATATATATATATATATATATATATATATATATATATATATAGTTAAGTTATGGTGGGTAAAAAAAGTGACAAAAAACCTCCACAGCAAAGCATATAGCAAATGGAAAGTAAATAAATACAGTTCTACTTACCACAGCAATATGATCTATGTCAAGATACAGCAGGTTGCCACACAAAAGCATTGTAATGTCCCCTAACCCCTTACTTACCTTATTGGTTAATAACCGCGAAAGTAATTAAGTGGTTAACCCGCCCTGCCACCATACCCATCCACGAGGCCTAACCACCCTCCCCAGGCAACTAACCCCACCCTTCACCCATTCATTTGTACAGTGGCTTCATCATGTGTGTATATATATATATATAATTATATATACACACACACACACACACACACACACACACACACACACACACACACACACACACACACACACACACACACACACACACACACACACACACACACACACACACACACACACACACACACACACACACACGATGAAGCCACTTCCCTGACATATTCAATGGATGGAATCCTTTGGCTCTGGTTATAAAATTATCCATGGCTCCCAAATTTTATAAAACCCTGTTGTGGATCTCTTTAGGAAGGCCGTCAGTTTTTCCATGACCATTACCTCATTGACCCTTTTTTTAAACATTTGCTTGGAGGGGAGGAGACCTTCTTTCAGGAAGCCGCAATTGCACATTTAGCCGCTATAAGAATGAAGGAGATTAATTTCCTTACTGGTCGGTCAATTTCCTCTTTTGGCTTGGCCTGTAGGTAGGTCAGTGGATCAATGGGAATCGTGAGGTCCGTAACCTCTTTTAACAACATTTGTACCGTGAGCCAATACTTCTGAATTTCTGGACATGTCCACCAAATGTGAGCCATGTTCCCCTTTTGACCACAGCCTCTCCAGCAAAGATCGAAAGCCAGAGTATAGATTTGTTTGATTCTCACTGGGGTAAGATACCAGTGAAATAGTATTTTATAGATATTTTCTCTCGTTGTGGTACATATGAACGTTCCTGAGGCAGATTCCCATATATCTTCCCAATCCTCTCTGTCTATGTCTACATTTAGCTCCGCAGCCCACTTGAGCATGTACTCATGGATCGGAGGGTCCGCCGATATCTCCATTCCTGCATAGATTTTAGTTATTTGACCTTGTTGATGAGTAGATTTCTGACATAACTTCTCAAAGACAGTGAGAGGGGGGAATTCTAATTTTGGGGATATTTTTTGTATAAAATGCCTAATTTGGAGATATTTGAAGGTGTCCAATTCCAAAATGTCATATTTAGTACGTAAATCCTGAAAGCTCAGGAACTTTCCATTGCTCAATTCTGTAGATCGGCGATCACTCTGATACCCCTTGATTTAAATTGATCGAATTGTTTAGGCTCGCAGCCAGGGGCAAATTTAAGATTATCGAAAATTGGGGTCAGTTGAGAACTGGCCTCGGCGAGTCTGAATTTAATTTTGGATCTCACCCAGACGTCCCAGGTATGCCGCATCGTTCCCAATTTGAATTTGTGGGATTGCATATCCCCTCCATTCATGTTCCAAAGGCGAGCTGGCAGAGAAGACGTTTTAGCGTGGTGAGACTCTATATCGAGCCAACATAATTGGCCCGGGTCAGCGTTCCACACCACCACTTGTCTTAATTTCACCGCCTGGTAGTATTAAGCTACATCTGGAACTCCCAGACCCCCCCTCGCTCTAGATGACAACAAAACTGATCTAGCAACTGTTTTTTTTTTTTTAAATCTGCTTTTCTAAAGTTTAAGGTCTTTGTTCAACCCAAGTAATCTGTTTTTTGATCATTTATTTCAAATGAGACCATGTTATGATCACTGTTAACAAATATTCAAGTCCTGGAACATTTGTGTATTACTTCTACATTGTTTGATATTACCAAATCCAGTATTGCCCCTCTTCTGGTTGGTTCCTCAATAATTTGTGTCATATAATTGTCTTTAAGCATCCCCAAAAACCTGTTTCCTTTTGTTGTAATGCTAATCTCATTGCCACATCATGTTATTACAATCAGTAAAATTCTGTTCCCCGATAACACTTTCACAAATCTAATTATAGGGAGGGAGTGACACATTCAAACACATGGAGAGGGGAAAAAAAGATACATACTAATAGAATATACAGAAAGAGGGTGGGATCCCCAGAGCAAGGGGTGGTCCCAGAAACTCCCAAACATGGGGGCACTCACGGGAATGTGGGAAAACATTAAAAACACAATTTATTTATTATTTGAATAGTGGACAGGATTAAACATATTAAAACTCGAAAAAACACAAAACACACAGCGAGTAATGTCCCCTAACTGGTTGTAATAAAGTGTCTGTGCACATAAATCAAGTAACCAACAGAGAACCACAAGTCAAGAGAGTGACTAAAGAGTCCCCCTTGAGGTGTAGATCGTGTACCCGGGTAAAGTGGCTCAGAGTATGATCTGATAAGCTAATAACAGCTAATACAGTGAAAATGTTTCTAAATAGACATATCAAAATCAGGCAGAGCAAAACATAATCCTCCACCCAGAGGGCTGACCGCTGATACAATGTATCAATATATGTATCTCCACCAGGCTTACATGTACATAGAGATATATCTAGTGACTAAAGATACATGAGAAAGTATCAATCAGAAATGGGGGAGGGAGGTATATACTGCATATATACAACAGATATTATGAATCTGTATAAGTAGCTGGCCACTGCAACAGTGTATGGTATTAGTCCTTTACTATTAGTATATTTACACACTGAAACAGTATCCGTTACTGTATCCACTCAGTATCCGTTACTGTATCCACTCAGTATCCACTAGAAAAGCATGCAAAAATATCTGAAAAATGTTGCTAGGTATATATGTATCCAGACACAATCAGAAGATGTTTGAATAGTAGCCAAATAGTTATAGTCCAGAAAAATAATGTCCCCTCTTTAAAAAAAACAAAAGGGCAATCGCACGACTCTCATGGTGAAATATGTTAAAAATATGTTGTATTATGGAAAAAGTAAGTATTGCACATATAGAATAGCAGTTTTTTAAAAACATATCAAATGGCATTGATAGCACCATCAACAGCTGTTCCCCACGGGCGGCGCAAAGATGATTTCTGTGCCACACTCAGTCCAGGATGATGATGTTTCACGGTGAGAAGTTCCCCACTGGGGCACGACAAGCAAGCCAGCGTAGCACTCAGCGAGTGTATCTCTAGCGGTGGCAGCTGATGACGTCACCTATACGTCATCGGGGCTTGATGTGGACGCCGCCCTTGCACAAAAGTGCAAATATAGTCCAGAAAAAGGTCCACAGACCAAGAGTAAACATTCCAACGAATTTCATAGTTCACAACTACTTCATCAGAGAATAAACATATATTGATTTATGTTTTAATATAACGTCTTGTATTGATTGATGAGTACAGTTCGTTATGAACACATGACAACAGGGAGCTGTATACAAGATAGGCATTTGTCAGACATTTTGATGAAATTTGTCTTTGCATTGTGTATACTTGCTAAGCGATGCCATGCTGCTCCATCCATTTATCCATTTGACATATCAAACTATTCCTTTGGGTTAAATCTATGCCTTAATCTGCCATTCACCAGACGGTTCTCCACTTCTTGATGGTTCTATATTCGTGTTTTTAACGACTAATAGCTGAATGCTATATTTGTTTTAACCTTCACATTGAGTTTTGTATAGTGCTATGCTCCCATGACACGTATTGCCTCGATAGCCACAGCCCACAGGGGAGGCGAGTTCACAGTCAGACATCCCATTGGTTGTGAGTGTCCACCAATGGGTTTGTCTCTCTGAGCAACCCGCGCGAGATCTGGTCCCCGTGACGTCATCGCTGGGGGCGGGGGCTTTAATATGTAATGGGGAAAGCATGCAGACGCGAATCCACTCTTTGACAAAGGGACTCCGGTCCCGAAATGCGTCAGTTACCTTATACTCCTCATGACCACTCAATAAACTTTTTTATCACTATACTGGTTTGTAGCCCCCACTTTTCTATAGCTGTGCTCCGCCACTGGACCCCACGGGACTGCCTTCTCTTCACATGCACCGGCGTGACGCACGCAATCATCAAAGACCGAGCTGCTATTCAAGTGAGTTCTCTACGAAGATCATTTATCATGGTATGTACCTTTGTTTTACTGGGAGTTTTTACATGACCTTTATGGTATATATAGAGATGTGTTAGATCTTTCCAGCATTACTAGTACTCTGCCATGTCTTTCATTAGTTAAGCGAGTCTCACATAGCTCTTATTCATGCTCTGGTATCTTTGTCTAACATTATTGCGGTTCGGAGAATGTTTACATGTGTTCCAAGGATAGCTGAGCCCTGAATATTGGGAATCCATCCCCTACACACAAAAATATATATACAATATTATATACAATATAATAAAAAATACGGCTATTTAAATCCCTCTGTCTCTTACAATAGGACAAGAACGTGGGGGTGTCCGATCAATCACATTGAAGGTCAAACACCTCACATAGCTGATCAACATCAATAATCAACAAGGAAAAAATATATATACATATAAAAACATATTCATTTAAAAAATATATATATATTTGCTGTTTTAATGTAAACATTTTCTTGCATTATCCATTGTAACATCGCTATCATGGGAGACCAGGTTATTTACACCTTTTTACTGGGATCATACCTTGAGCAAAACAAAGTAATGAAATAAATTGTCATTTATTCGCATAAATTCGCTTACACACAATGATACACAAAATACAGACAAAAATACACACTTACTTTGGGACTGGGGTTGAAAACTAAACTTTCCTAGGTGCAGAGAACTCTTTGGGCAAGTTTTACCCTGACCGGGACTTAGCCCGGAATTACTTGGAATCCAAATTGGCATAAAGTTCCACACGCCACCGCTACGTTCTCTTCTGAGGACTTGGTCCCTCCTCACCGCGAGTTACTCCAAATCTCGTGAAATTCAACTCGGCATAAAATCCCAGCCACGTCCACTACAATAGTTTCTGAGAACTTGGGTGCAAAAGTCGGGACTTAGACTCTAGGAGGCAGGGGTGAGCAAACTTTTTATGCCGAGCCCCCCTTTACATCCATGAAATTTCTCGGGCCCCCCCCCCCTGCCTGATGTAATCAAAATCACATGACGTCAGCGCACGTGAGCTGGTTCAGCCAATAAGGGCGAACAAGCTTTGTGACGCCTCCGCCACGTCTCTACAATCTCCTGCAGCCAAGTTCACAAATCTCTTGGGCTGCAGGCAATATACTAGTATTAGAACACTGTTTATTTTATTGTTTGCTGGCATCTGGTAATATTTTTTTTCTGGTGCACAAGGGCAATCCATTAGAGGGGGTATTCATCCACCTCTTTGCTACCTCCCTTCCCTCTCCCCCTCCCATTTTCTTTCACCCATTTGCTTTCCCCAGTGTCATCCACTCCTAACTACCAGTATTATGTATTATTTATTTATTCCCGTTTTAAATGTTGCCCAGGGATCAGGGATCCCCATAACTAAACTCAAGGGGGGTACTGATGAATCTCCCCTGCTGATCAATACTCCCAAGTGACCCCCCTGACCCAAAGAATAACAATCAGCCCCCCAAAACTCATCCTGCTCCCAAGTCCCTCAATTCTGGCATCTGCCTGACCTTCATCCCTGTTTAGCTGGGAGGGGGGAGCGCTCCGTTTGATCTTACTGTCCTGCTGGAGCTCCCTGGGGATAGGCGATCATGAGGCGGGGGCCTGCTCTGGCTCTTCCAGGTGCTGGAAGGCCCTGCTACCAGTGGGTGTGCAGCTCATTGGTCTGAAAAAGGAACCACCTCCTCCCGTGCCAGAACGAACACGCACACACACACACACACACCTCTCTCACCTTCCCCCCAGTTTCTCTCTCACCTTCCCCCAGTGTCTTTCCTGAGGATCCTCTTCCCCCTCTGTGCTGCTGTGGATGTACAGCCCCCATCCCTAATTCTCACCTTCCTTATCTCTATTTTAACACCCCTCCAGTGCCACTCTGCTCTTTATTCTTCCTTTTTCAATCCCTGTCTAAGGCCTCGGCCATGTTAACTGCTTGCTCCCGCTCAGCACTGAGCCCCTACAGCCGCAATTAGAGCGTCTTTAGTAGGTGCTCGCCTACGCTTCCGCAAGCGCGCAGAAGCGTAGGTCTTAGTAGATTTTTCAATTCCCCTGCTTGCCGGCGCGACAGGCCGGTTAGGTGAGCGGTTCGCCCAATGAGGGCGAACCAGCTCCGTGATGCCACTGGCCCGCCCCCTGACGGTGCGCAGGGCAAGCAACCGCAAGGCCAGGGAAAGCACCAGCTTTCCCTGAGCCTCAGCACGCCAGCAGGGAGCCTGGCCGAGGCCTTAGTCACAGAAACCTTTGTATATCAGTATTGCTTACCTGAGGAAGAGAGGAGAACTCTTGAACGCTTGTCCTATGACATAAATTGTTAGTCCAAATAAAAAAGGTATCGCCTAATCCTGAAGAACTCATTTATTCTGCAGTATTGTAACTGGACTAACACAGATATATATCTATATATCTATACAGTATATCTATATTCACAGCCAGGACCAACAGTTGTCAAATAACTCTGTGTCAACCTAAACAGAGCAGTTCAAGCAACTTAAAACCATTGTATCTATTCTGGTGGTTTGGAATAGGTTAACCACACCTCTTTTACTTAAAATACTTCACATGTAACTGAAACCGCTGATACAATACCAATATAATATAAATATGATATTGTATCAGCGGTCAGCCCTCTGGGTGGAGGATTATGTTTTGCTCTGAATGATTTTGATATGTCTATTTAGAAACATTTTCACTGTATTAGCTGTTATTAGCTTAGCAGATCATACTCTGAGCCACTTTACCCGGGTACACGATTTACACCTCGAGGGGGACTCTTTAGTCACTCTCTTGACTTGTGGTTCTCTGTTGGTTACTTGATTTATGTGCACAGACACTTTATTATAACCAGTTAGGGGCCATTACTCGCTGTGTGTTTTGTGTTTTTTAGTTTTAATATGTTCAAACCTGTCCACTGTTCATCTAATAAATAAATAAATTGTATTTTTGATATTTTCCCACATTTCCGTGAGGGACCCCATTTTTGGGAGTTTCTGTGACCACACCTTGCTCTGGGAGCCCACCCTCTCTGTATATTCTTATACTTGACCGTAGTAGTGCATTTCTCCCCCCCCCCCCTCTTTTTTTTACATGCTAGTAGAAGTCATTTAAATATACTTTGCATATCCTTCTAGCATATATCTCAGGTGTCTTTCCACATATTGCATGAAGGCAAATTTAAGTCTCTCTCTCTCTCTGCCTCGTTTAATCCCTGCATTAAACTATAACAGGGTCTATGGACAGGTGTTGTTACAGTAATCACCTCTTTTGCATATCATTAGCACTAATGTCAGTTATAATAATGCAAGGGTCCGTTACTGCTGAAAACAGTACTTGGCCTTAACCAGCTTTCAAGAAACCGGTTAGCATTTACTGCGTTAACTCCATAATAGAGCTCTGCATCTGGGTGCAAAACTCCTCCTCTTTCTCCCCTCCCCTCCCCCCCCCCCGAAACCACCAGAATCAGAAAGACGCTTCTTTTGAGAGAGAACTTTATTTCCTCCTCTCAATCATTTTATTAAAAAAAAGTGTAAACAACGTATGTTTACAGCACTCTTCGTTAACCTAGACATTGACCCTTTACCTACTGGAGAGATCTGCAGAGCATCTCTCTATTACCCTCCCCTTGCTCCATAAATGTCGGCCTCCATATTAACCCTTTACATAAATGGATAGATCTGTAGAGCATCACACCTTTACCCCCTTACTATACCCTGCAGAGTATTTCTCCATTATACTCAGTCCTTAGAGACATGTAGCGTAACCCTAAAGTCCTCAGACAGATGCGCATAGCATTGCTCGTAGCAGCTCAGTGGCTGACTGCCATGTCACATGACTCCTCGTCTGCGTTGAATCCGGAGAAGTCGATTGGTTGGCAGTGTAGGGTGCGCAGGTTCACCAGGCAGGCGGTCTGAGTGCTGCTGAACCTCGGGACCGTCAGGAGCAGAACACGCTGCCCCTCTTTACCTGCAGAGGACACACACCAAGCATTACACACTACACGAGGACAGAGCATGTATGGCACCAGTTATCAGACCGTGGCAGACCCCTTCAATGCCAGAGGGGTCTGCCACACCTTGCTTAGCCATCTATTACATGCTCTGCACAATTAGGGGTGCATCTGGCATGGAAAGAGTTCAGCAATTGTCAGATAACGGGGGATGCCCTGCTCCACCCGCCCTCTCACCTTGAACCACCTTGCAGCTGAAACTGGGGGCACTCCCGCAAAAGTACACGTGGGGGCAGGTCTGCAGGATAAAGGGGTCCACCTTGTAGAAGGGATAGCACCCTGCGGAGGAGAGGGAGGAGGGGGCCTTAAAGGGAGGTAAAAGGAACATCCCCCAATCCCCAGTTCTATGCTCTACATTCCAGCTGCATCCTGCTGGGTTGATGCAGACACTTCCAACCTTAGTACAATATTTTGCCAATTTTTAAAAATTATTATATTATATATCACTGACAGTGTGCAGCGCCGTACTTAGAATTTTGCCCAACCTTTGAACCTTATGTACCAAGGTAAAAGTGGTGCAATTCAAAATATTTCTTCAGATGCTATTGATACCAATTGGATTTTTCACTCATTCAACATGTTATGGTGTATCAGGTCACTTTGGTGTTTCATGGAACTTACCCTTTAACCCAACAAACATGTTCCTATGTGGGAGTTGGCTAACCAATTAATCACATCATGGTCATTAGGTCAATTTTCTCCCATGTAGAACTGAACCTTTAACAGAAAGCGGGAGGTATTGCTGCTTACCCAGAGTGTCCGGGGCAGTGGGGCTCAGGTGTCCAACCTGCAACGTCCACTCCAGGATCTCCAAGTAATCCTGCATGCTGCTGTACTTAAAGATATCGCTGATGTTCTGACCCGACGTCCCGAGAATCCTGGAGGGAGACAGGATATTCACATCACACGGTGAGCGACAGCAATTCTCTTCATTCACAACTATACTTAGCGGTGGCAGTGGGGGAGGTAGGTACCTGACTCCGTCGATCTCTGCCTGGTACGGATTTGTTACCATATGTAGGGTACTGTATGGGGCAGCTTGCGGGAACATGCAGCGGTGCAAGGGCTGCTGGGGTAGAGTGTAATTTGTAGGGTCGAAAGGTCCAGGCATCACATCCACAGACACAGACCCCTGTAGAGGCAGAAGAGAAGGGACCGGAATTACTGGAACATGTCATTCTCTGAACCTACTGAGACGTCAACATGCCAGAGGCACAGGGGTTCCTCTAATAAAGGGCAAGGAAATTGCCTTTTCACAGGGCAAGCCCATCAAACCTCTAATTAATATCAATATCTATTAGTGCTAAAGAAATCCACAAATACCAAAACATAGGAACAAAATAAAAGTCCATGAAATAAAACATCCAAGAGGTGTTTAAAAAAAGGATATAGGATATATGGAGCAGGATAAATCCCTGGTCTAAGCTGCTTCTTGAAGGAATAACCAATTCCAAGGAAATCTATATAAAAAAAAAAAAAAAAAAAAAAAAACCACCACACACACACAACTATTTTGACATTACCTGAATTGAGTGCTCCCCACAGGGGCTCCCAAGACAACTTTTTTTTCTCTTGCCCGGTGGACACAAAATGAGCAGTCAGCTAAAGCTCTAACGGGCAACGCTGAAATTACATCAGATGACTACGCTGTGGCTTTCTATTGATGACTAGGCAGCTTGATTTGTAGTTTTTATGCTGGCACAAAAACTACAAATATCTCGGAAAACTGAGTCCCTGGGGAGGTCTGAGGATCATGGACTATTTCCGAGGGACCTCCCGGTTCTAGATAAATGATATATATTAAAAATCCCTCGTCCACCTTTAACCAACCATCGATGGAAGTGTGATGGTGCAGAGGGATACAGGGTACCACAACTCATACTTATTGTCATATTATCATTACTTTTTATGTACAAACTTACAATTCAACAAAAAGGTTTGTAGGGCTGTTATGTGGGAAGGATGCACATGCAGTCAACATATGGGGGGAGGGGGGGAAGGGGTGAAAGGTCAGACAGAGGACCCGCTTCTTACGCTCAGCTGGAGAAGGATCTCATCGAGCATCTTCACAGCCTCCACACTGGCTGCCTGTGTCTTCTTACTTAGATACTTGGCCTGAAGGGGAGGAGGCAGGGGTTGCAGGTTAGAGGTCAAATGTCCCCCTCATACCCCTTACACCTAAACTGACTATTGTTTTCTAAGTAATAGGGTCAGTCCCTCCTAGGACCAAAGCCAACTAATATTAGTGATGTCTAATAGGTTACTGGTAAACCAAATGTTTTTTTTTTTTTTTTTTTTTTTTTTACAATGTTTTCTCAGTCCTGAAAGCCATAGGTTAGCTTTGCTCTGTCTTCTATTTGCAAAGTAATTCTGAAACTATCATTCATCCGACAAATGAAAAGAAGTAGCTGATCTGCTGGAATCCAGTGTTCGTGGTGAAAAGCAAAACATAAAATGTTTACAAGATACAAACAAGTAAAACAGTTACTTTAAAGGGGAATTGAATCTTCCCAAGGAAGATATTGTTACATCTAGGGATGCTGTGTGTGTCCTCTTGGCACGAGAGGCCAAGGTCATTAGCCCTATTAAATACCATGATCTCTGTACCCAAGTCAAATCTGAGCTACCCCTTAATCTGCACGTTAATGGCACATTCCAAGACACAAGGGGGCAGAAAAAAGTTAAATGTACCCATCGCAACATCAGCCAATCAGTGGTGCATTTCTAAAATTCTGATAACCGGGTCTGTGAATGGAGCACCTTGATTGGTAAAATAATATATCTCACCTAATCCCCAAGCCCCGCCCCCAGTACCTTATTTAAAGAGTCCTTGGCCTGCGTGCTCTCACTCAGCAGGTTCCCGGCCAGGATAACCCGGGATATCCGTGCCGCGCAGCTCTGCTCCCCCTCAGCTCCCGCCTGCCCCGTCACCGTATCCAGCAGTAGTTGCAGTCCCAGCAGGCTGTCCCCGCTGCCCCCTCCCAGACCCAGGCCGGACGCCAACAGCACGTACCTGCATTAACCCCATCCAAAAACATTGGCAGGGTTCAGCAAAGAACCAAAATGAGGGTACTTGGGGGGGGGGGGGGGGGGAAGAGGGGCGGTGGCACAGAGTATCGACACAACATCTGCATCACCTCCTACCTTATTACCTCCACTCATTCCAACCTGCAAGACTTCTCATGCTGCCCCCTCTCTCTGGAATTCCCTACCATGTACCATCAGACTCTCCCCCAGATTCAGACATTCAAAAACTCCTTGAAAGGCATCCTTTGAAAAAAGGCGAGTTATCTGTCATATCTCTAACATCCAGCCCCCCCAACCATAATGGAATCAGCCATTAGACTGGGCCATATTCCAACCCGAGATACTCTCCTACAATAAGCAGCCCTTTTACCTTTTTGTTTCAACATTGTCACACATTTCCTCTAGGTCAGGGGTAGCCACCTCCAGCCAAGAGCTACCAACAGGTCAGGTTTTCAGGATATGCCTGCTTCAGCACAGGTGGCTGTATGAGTCAGTCTTCGACTGAGCAACCTCGAAAGCCTGACCTGTTGGTAGCTCTTGAGGACTAGAGTTGGCCACCCCTTGCCATAGAGTGTAAGTTCTCATGAGCATGGCCCTCATCACCTTCGGTATCTTATCTGTATTTATTTATAAAAAAATGATTTACCAGGAAGTAATACATTGAGAGTTAACTCTCGTTTTCAAGTATGTCCTGGGCACAGATAATAATAATAAAGGAACAGTGTTATACAGTCAATTCACAGACATTTTATGGACAGATAGAGTTGGAAAATTGGGTACAGGGGATAAAAGGGCTGGCGAGTTTCAGATTGAAATAGAGAAGCTTTAACACCACCAAACATCAACGAATGGCAGCAAACAGCTCGCACCCTTTGGTTGCGCCAAAGGCTGTCCGCCTTTGGGGCAACGCAGATGTACATTAGGGTGGTTCAGATTCAATGTATCTGTTTGTGCATGTTTCTCCTTATTTGTATGGAGCGGTTTATGCAATATACATAGCTCACTACCCTTATTGTACCGCACTTTGGAATATGTTAGCGCTTTACAAACGACAATACTTCTTCATTTTCAGACTCGCAGTTAAGAGTGAAAGGGTAATAGAAACATGTGGAACAGAGTTGAGACAGCTCTGAGAAGAGTGCGAGGAGGTTGTGCTGCAGAATAGAGGCATTTTTTTATACAGTGGTTGAAATGTGATGGTGCAATAGGTACGAGGTGCACAACTTTTCACTTACAAACCTATCGTATTTTTTATTTTATTTTTTTACTCCCTTTTTTTCCGTTTGTAGTTTTCTAAACTGAAACAGATTTCTCCCCGATTACAAGTTTATTGTTTCAGGAAACCAGGCACAGCTCTAACACTTTGAAGACATTTCAACCGCTGTGTTTCAACAGGGGATATTCATAACAAAATAATGCAGAATTCACCCTTTCACTGCTAAATGAACGGTGCCTTCATTTAGGAAATCTTTAGGGTAACAACATACAGAACCTTAGAAAAAGGTGCATTTCCACGTAGCCGGTCAAAAAAACAAACTTGAGTAAAGACTCAAACAGCCTAATTGGCTTCTTTAACCTTTAACGCATTACCGGAAATTGCGGCGGTCTGGTTAGTGCCCGAGCGCCAGCACTGAAAAGGTTCATCTAACCGTGTAAAGTAAAGATTTGGCTATTCTGAAAATGAATGCATTGCATTTATTTGGTGCTTTTAAATGGGGAACTGTTTGTTAATCACTTAAAAATTAATTTACCCATGGCGACTGTGATGGCAGATACAATAGATTTATTAAAAAAAAAAAAGTTGGCCATCTTTTTAGAAAGGAACGGTATACAGGGATATACCAAATAAGTAAACATGAGAAGGATGTTGATCCAGGGAGTAATCTTATTCACAATATTTGGAGTCAGGAAATAATTTTTTTTCCCCTTATGAGATATTATTGGATGATATTACACTGGGGATTTTTGTTTGCCTTCCTCTGGATCAATAAGGAAGTCCGGAAATAGGATAAAGTATCTGTCGTCTAAATTTAGCATAAGGTGAACTTGGACGTATGTCTTTTTGTAACCTCATCTACTATGTAATCAAGGGTTTTCTTTACCCTTATCACACCCTGTCCTTATCAGATAACCAATAAAGATGAGGGAGAAGGAGTGGGGCTCTGCCTGTGCAAACTCGTTAAACATGCTGTATTACCAGACAAAAGGGAGCGGCCGGAGGAAAATCGAACCCCTCCAAAGTTCAGCTCACCAGGTTTACAAAACGGACTTAAAAACAAAATGATCGGCGTGGCCAGGAGGCTGAGCGTGCTACTCGCAGCTTGCTCTGCTCCTCAAGAAACTTCCATTCAAACCCAATTAACCCCGAAGATCGGGGGGCAAAACACCGCAAAAAAAACACCATCAAAGACTGGCACACGCAAGAACACCTTTGGGCTCCCCCCAGTGTGACTGGACCTGGCTCCGCACCTGCCGAATCGATCGCGGGTCCCCCCCTCTGCATTAGAATTAGCCGATACCTGACTCACAGAAGGAGGTAAGGGGAGTCCCCGCGCTCTGCCGAAGCTAGGCGGAGGTGCGCTGCAGCAGAAGGGGGGTCGCCGCCCGCCCCCCTCACATAACCATCTCCCCCATATACTTATCCCCACGCGCCCGAGCCCATGCCCTGCCAAAGCGGCAATATGGCGCCGGCCAAAGTGTGAAGCGCAGACAGCCGCCGATCGGAGGCGCGGCAGAGCCAGAGCGGGTGCCTTCCTTTGTGGCCCTAGGGCCCTGTGAGCCGCGTGGGAGGGGGACGATCCACCCAGAGGGGGAAAGACTCACCACTCGGTGCGGCCCTGTTTGAGTGGTGGCCGGTGGCCATCTTGGTTCACCCATCCGGCACATCTACACTGCTGGGGAGTAGCCGGCGGCCATCTTGGTCCACCCAACCAACACAGACACTGCTGAGAGGTGGCTGGCGGCCATCTTGCTACTCCCAACCAACACAAACTGCATCAAAGTAAATACAAGACAAAGTGATACTGAAAATATAGAGCTGGAAGAAAGTGTTAATAAAAATTCACTCACTCTCCCTCCCCTACAATTCATCCTCATTGTGAGTCCCAACTCCTGCCCAGATGAGGAAGAATCAGAGAATAAACTCCAAAGGCACCGATGCTCTATATCTTGCACACATAGAATCCACAATATTATCCAATTCTTAAAAGCGCACGTGATCAGTTAACCAATAACCGCATGCTAGCAGATGTAGGTGAGTAGTTTGTGCGGTGTAACAACGACTGACACGGGATGGGGCCAGAGTGTGGTAAGGAGAGACAGAACCAGCCGTGAAAGCCGTGTCCCCAGCCTGGGATCTGTAACGGCAAGAATTGGTGTCCAGACGCAATCACATTAAAAGGTTGTTTATTGAGTGCATACAGCTAGTTCTTTCTGCCACAGAAGAACCTCTTGACGCGTTTCGTCCCCGAGCAGGACTTTGTCAAAAGAGTACCTGGTTCAGCCCACAGTGAATCCTAAATAGCGAGCCTGAAGATGTGATTGGATACAATCAAAGGGTGTAAAAGACATCCAAACCTGATGAATAATACATTGATTAATCCATACAAGAGACCATCCGGTTATTAACCCCATAAAGGTAATCGCTACCAAGGACTCACTGTGAACCCCATCCAAAGCAGTTGAAAACAAGATTTAAAAAAACAAAATTTGGCATATGAACAATTAAAAACAAACATTACATAGCTGATTACTTATATAATATCCAGCATGTATGTATAGAACCAGTATCTTAGTAGCAAAAATAGCAACATACACATACATAAAAGATACTTAGTATATATTGAGAAACACGTTAATTAAGGATATATATATGTACTTGAATAAGGAGAAATCATATAAATGTTGGATGAGAAGTACTGCATACTCCAGATACATAACTAAGTATATAGAAACACCACAAGTGACTATCGAAAAAAAACAAGCAAATAAATGAATATAAACAGACTATATGAAAATATAGAAATATAAAACATGAAAATTATATAGAAAGATAGAAAAAAAATAATAAAGGGCAATATATATAATGTAACAAAATAAAAATTATATATCAACAATAATAATGAAAACCTATACTAAATGTATATTAATATCGAATAATAACCAGAAAAAACTCTCATAGATAAATAGATAACTTAAACTAAAAAGTGTTTTAAATCCCACTCCACAATAATACCAGCAGGACTAAGGGTATTCATAGTATAGATCCAGAACATTTCTCTCATATTAAGTTTCAGCAACCTATCTCCACCCCTGGGATGTACATCAATATGTTCTAAACCAGAGAAGGTGAATTTGGCAATATCGCCATGGGGACACGATGAAAAATGACGTGACACAGGATGTGACAAATCTTTTTTGACAATAAGTCTTATATGTTCTTGAATTCTAATTCGTAATGGTCTGATGGTGCGACCAATATATGACATTTTACAACCACATTGAAGGTGGTAAATGACATGGCTAGTATGACAATTAATGAAACTACCAATCCGGTGGTTACCGCTAACACCAAAAATATTCTTAATTGATTTAGCATATTTACAAATTGAGCATCTCCCACATGGGAAAAATCCTTTGGGAATATTACTTAACTGTGATCCCCAGCATGAGATTACTTGTGATGAACCATCAGATCTGACGAATCATTTTGTTAGACTGGAGAAATTGTTAGTCCAAGACATAAGACTCTGGTGGGATATCACTACGCTTGAAAATTATATCAATACAAACAGAATTCCTAGGGGTCTACGAATTAAGAAGGTCCCTACTTTTGGGTTTGTTAATAAACAGTTTGAACACGATTGGATAAAGATTTTAGATCAGTGTTCTATGAAGCTCATGGAGCTAATCATTCAGCAGAAGATTCATGACAAGGTTGTATTAAATACGGAAATTACATCCTTCCAGAATAAGCTAAAACCCTTTGAATCCAGGGAACAATTCATTAAAAATGATGCAACCGTGTTAGAGAATATTGAAGCGATCGAAGAAGGGATTAGTTATAAGAAACAGCAGAAATTTGAGAGAGACAAGGCTGACTATATCAGTGGTCATGTTTACTGTTGGCAGAGACCCCCTCAGAGGGATTCATCACAGTCTAGAACCCCTAACAAATAATATGATAAAGGAGGGGATCGACGCACACCTAATAAGTCTATACTTAAAACAAGGAGAGCATATACATCAAGCTTTGACTCGGATCAGTCAGAAAATGAAGCTAGATCCCACCCGGTCTCTTTCGATAGATCAGATGAATATGGGAGAGATCATGATGACAAGTGCAGGTCAGATTCAAGACCTTCTACATCTACAGCTTTGCTTTTCTCAAAACCCCTTAAATCTGATTCCAAATCTGTTTCCAACACACATTAAAAAAACTTAAAAGAACACGACGATCAAAGAGGAAACGGGGAAGTGCGGGGGAGAACGAAAAGAAAGAAATATACATGAATGAATTTACTGACAATGTGATTAATCTCTCAGGGATCGAACTAACTATTGATCAATTATCTTTATTGAATCAGGGTTTAGGCTTTGCACCAACACAGAACTTTTAATTATTCCAGACGGTTATTGATTTGCAGAAGTTCACCCGTAAACTTTCTCTTAAAAAAAATTTTTCAGCAAGAGGAGCGACAGTATCAACCGAGACTCCAGTGACTGGTGTTATGCCAACGGATAATGTTGTTAAGTTTAACTTTCAGGAACAGTGTCTCTTATCACATGGAGGATATTCTTGAACAACAGTGAGAACCATTGAATACATCTCAGTCTCTCTTTGGAAATCAGGACTCTGGTTTTAGGAAAAAAAATCTATATTTTGTCCCAGTTCTCAGAGGGGTCCGTATATTACGACCTTTGAGGAACTGGTTGAGCGGGACATTCGATTATTGGATAAGGGTTTTTAATTTTCTAATGTGTTGTCTAATAATCTTACCATTTCAGAGGTCAAACAATTGGAGGTCCTTAAGAAAGACGATAGATTCGTTTTCAAAAATGCGCATAAGGGAGGGGCACTGGTTGTTCTATCCACTGATCAATATAAGAATGAGGCGTATAGACAATTGAATGACACGTCCTTGTATCAATGTCTTAAGACTGATCCAACTAATGTTTTTAAGGGTCAGTATATGGAGCTTTTGGATATGGGTAGGATACTTGAGGTTATAAGCCATAAAGAATTTGAGTTTTTGACCTGTCCACATCCCGTGGTACCTATTTTTCACCATCTCCCAAAGATCCATAAGTCGCTGGTCAACCCTCCTGCTCGACCCATTGTGGCGAGTATTGGATCTTGGGGAGATGGTCTATCGCGGTATGTGGACAGGTTTTTACAACCATTAGTTTATCAGCTACCATCTTTTATTAGAGACACGTCGGATCTTATTATGTCAGTACAAGACTTAAAATGGAAGCGGGGGTACAGGTGGGTCACATTAGATGTGACCTCCCTGTACTCTATTATTTCACATGAACAGGGTATTAATGCAATGCAACACTTTCTTAATTTATCAGATCTTTCAATCACCTTATGCACTTTTTTACTTGAATCAGTCACATTTTTACTCACTCACAATTATTTTATGTTTGATTCACGTTATTACTTACAAAAATTAGGCACAGCTATGGGTTCTTCTTTTGCTCCATCGTACGCTAATCTTTTTATGGGTTTTTGGGAATCACTGCACATTTATCACGACTCTAACACTTACCGTAATCACAGTTTTTTTATAGACGTTTCATAGATGATCTTATTTTGGTGTGGGATGGGGACTCTATTTCACTGGCCACTTTTATTAACACTCTTAACACTAATGATCTTAACTTAAAGTTCACATATACACACAATATGCATCACATAGATTATTTGGACATTACATTGTTTATTGATACTGACAAAAGTGTACAAACTGATATTTTAGGAAGGCCCAGTCCAAAAATACTCTTCTTTGCGCAACCAGTTGTCACCCTCCCGCTCTGATTAGAAGTATACCTAAAGCCCAATTTATTAGGCTTAAACGTCTATGCTCTGACAAGGAGAAATTTAGATCTCAATCTCTCGTTATGGCTGACAGATTTCGAGCAAGAGGCTATAAGGATAAAGACATTGCTACAGCATTTGAGTATGCAGACTCCTTGGATAGGAGGGATATGGTTAAATATAAACCTTATAAAAAGAAGACTCAACATAATTATGAGGACAAATCTTTGTGTCCATCATTTATTACTGCCTATAGTAGGCAATCTCAATCCATTAAAGAGATCTTCTCTAAGCATTGGAAGATATTGAGCTTAGATAAGGATATCGCTTCCATCATACAAGGAGGACCGAGATTTATCTATAAAAAAGCTAAAACATTAGGTTCTCACCTTTCACCAAGTTTGTTCAACTCGGGTCGCCGGGGATCACAGTTAAGTAATATTCCCAAAGGATTTTTCCCATGTGGGAGATGCTCAATTTGTAAATATGCTAAATCAATTAAGAATATTTTTGGTGTTAGCGGTAACCACCGGATTGGTAGTTTCATTAATTGTCATACTAGCCATGTCATTTACCACCTTCAATGTGGTTGTAAAATGTCATATATTGGTCGCACCATCAGACCATTACGAATTAGAATTCAAGAACATAAAAGATTTGTCACATCCTGTGTCACGTCATTTTTCATCGTGTCCCCATGGCGATATTGCCAAATTCACCTTCTCTGGTTTAGAACATATTGATGTACATCCCAGGGGTGGAGATAGGTTGCTGAAACTTAATATGAGAGAAATGTTCTGGATCTATGCTATGAATACCCTTAGTCCTGCTGGTATTAATGTGGAGTGGGATTTAAAACACTTTTTAGTTTAAGTTATCTATTTATCTATGAGAGTTTTTTCTGGTTATTATTCGATATTAATATACATTTAGTATAGGTTTTCATTATTATTGTTGATATATAATTTTTATTTTGTTACATTATATATATTGCCCTTTATTATTATTTTTCTATCTTTCTATATAATTTTCATGTTTTATATTTCTATATTTTCATATAGTCTTTTTATATTCATTTATTTGCTTGTTTTTTTCGATGGTCACTTGTGGTGTTTCTATATACTTAGTTATGTATCTGGAGTATGCAGTACTTCTCATCCAACATTTATATGATTTCTCCTTATTCAAGTACATATATATATCCTTAATTAACTTGTTTCTCAATATATACTAAGTATCTTTTATGTATGTGTATGTTGCTATTTTTGCTACTAAGATACTGGTTCTATACATACATGCTGGATATTATATAAGTAATCAGCTATGTAATGTTTGTTTTTAATTGTTCATATGCCAAATTTTGTTTTTTTAAATCTTGTTTTCAACTGCTTTGGATGGGGTTCACAGTGAGTCCTTGGTAGCGATTACCTTTATGGGGTTAATAACCGGATGGTCTCTTGTATGGATTAATCAATGTATTATTCATCAGGTTTGGATGTCTTTTACACCCTTTGATTGTATCCAATCACATCTTCAGGCTCGCTATTTAGGATTCACTGCGTCTGGACACCAATTCTTAGCACCCCTGCGGTAAGCTGTGAACCGCCTACATCCTTTCCTTTTCCTGCCCAGATGAGAAGGGGGGGGCCAAGGTCACATGGAACAAAGGCTCAATTAAAAGCAATTATGGAACTGTTACCAATGTATGTGTGATCAGGTCTCCATAGGAATGAGGGGGCTTATTCCAACTTAACTATTCCTTTTTTTTTTTTTTTTTTTTTCACATCACCTAAATATACGCAGCTCTATTCAAAGTTAAAAACTTACCAAGTAAAAACAACAAACATGCCATCCACTAAACAAAAAAAACCGGTGGCCAGGCGTGAGGCGTCCCTTTTCTTCAAAAAACAAAATACCAAAGATCAAGAAGCGTCTACCGCAGGCGGAGACGCAGATTCAGATCTAGACTCTGGAGAAGAGACGGACGCTCCACTTACCCGTAAAGAAATTATGGTGTTTGTACAAGAACTAAAAAGCTCTTTCCACTCTGAGATGCAGAGCTTCCGCCGCAGCATCAGAGAGGAGATTGCGTCCATAGGAGACCGCATTGTGGACTTGGAGGAGAAGGTGGATAACACCGCCCTTGCACAGGAGACTCAAACGAAAGATATCGAGGAATTAAAAACTCAAGTCAAAACAATTTTTGAAAAACTGGAGGATACGGAGAACCGGTCAAGACGCAACAACCTGCGGATCAGAGGTATCCCGGAAGAAGTGGACAATGCCCAATTGGACGCATATCTTACTCGGCTTTTCATGTCCCTGTTACCCGAAACATCGGATGAAAAACTTCAGATGGACAGAGCCCATAGGCTTCCTAGACCGAAAGGCCTTGACCCAGCAAAGCCACAAGACGTGATCACACGCCTACACTATTTCCGTATTAAAGAGGAAATATTGAGAGCCGCTAGAACCACCCCAAAGATAGAGCAGGATAACGCTCCACTCCTCATCTTTCCGGACTTGGCTCAAACCACGCTGAATAAGCGGAGAATGTTCGCGCAGATCACAAACTCACTGCGGAACAATAAAATCTGCTATCGCTGGGGTTTCCCGTGCAAAATACTGTTCACTTACCAAGAGACTATGTACATTCTACTCTCACCAGAAGAAGTTGAGGAAAAACTACGATTATTGGGTCTACTCGAACCAGAGGATCCAGAGGCCTCCCAAAAGCCTTGTCATTCACCTAAGGCACAACGCCAGGCATGGGTGAAAACACCAACCTCTGGGCGAGCAAAGACCCAACCCACTTGAAGAACTAGAGCTGGACACTTACTTAACACCCATTTAAGATGGCAGACAAGCCAAAACGTGGCCTGGACTTAAGGCACTAATCGAGACATTGCCCACTTCAGTAACCCACCTAAAAACTAACCAACGGTTGCGGTACCTGGAACACATCGACCAACTCGATCAAGTCACAACGACCACGACATCCTGCACATCAAGAAGTTACCGAGTTTTTTAGTTTCTAGAATGTATAAGTCCCAAAATCTAGGTTATTTCCTTGTTCATTGTGAATCTGTTCTCCCAAGTTACCCACAAGTTCGACTCATTCAAAGTTTGATAACCAGTTTGAACTAACCTGAACACTTAAAGGGACTGACACACAATGTTTGTTTGGAACTGTTTTCTAGATAAAAGTGTATTTGTAATATAAGTCTATATGTTGTCTATAATAGAATTGATCTCCCAAAGTTCAGCTACCAATTCTTTATTACAGGCTAAAATATTAAAGGTTATGTTTTAGGTAACTTTTTCCATGTTATTTATCCCTCTCCCCCTGTAGACTACGAATGCAGAGTCTGCCAAACTATAGCTGCCAGTCAACCCTACTTAATGCTTCTAAAATTAAGAAAGGATATGTTGATGTAAACAGTTATAACGTTCAATGCCCCCCCATTCTTGCTTTTATTTCCCTGATGTGTAAGATCACACACACAACCCACCCCGCACTCTTTGGGGTGATTGTTTTCCCTTTTCGAAAGCTTAGCTCCTAAACAAAGGAGCACTGCGGCGTCGAGCCGCTGGGCCACTGCCCGCCCCCCTCACGTTCATTTAACCTGTGAGTACGAGAGACTCGCACCACGGGTCCTACTATGGCTGGTCCCCCCAAACAAAGTTTGGAAGCCGGGGTCCTCGGTTTACCCCTCCCCTCCCTCCCTATCCCTCCCCTCCTCCAAGTTTTAATCTTTAAATCTCCCAGTCCCCCCGCCACAAAAAATAGTTCCTTCTACTCGGGGACTAGTATCTATGACCAAGGATCTATTGTTGGTAGACTCCTGGAGATTAGTTAATAGCAATGTAAAGGATTTCTCCTTTTTCTCTCACCCCCATAATAGCTATTCTCGAATCGACTATATCCTAATAGACCAACAAATTAGCGATAATATTTCCTCAGCAGTAATTGCCCCCTCTGCTTGGTCAGACCACTCTACGCTTATAACCAAATTGGCTGGCCTCACTTCCAAAATTAAAACAAGGTCGTGGTCTTTGAATGAATCCCTACTACTGAACCCACAAAATCTCCAACTAATAGAAAAAGAACTGGCCCAATATTTTGAATTAAATAATACCCCAGAGGTTTCCTCTTTTACCCTTTGGGAGGCCCACAAATCAGTGATAAGAGGCAAACTGATTGCCCTGGCTTCTCAGAAAAAAAAGAAAAAACAAAACAAATTGAAACACTAACACAAAAACTATCAGAACTAGAATTTATTCACAAGTCAAACCCATCTCGAAAAAATTACAGGCAGATAATTTCATTGAGGGGCGAACTAAACCTTTTGCTGGTGACAAACGCAGAAAGAGCTATAAGATGGTCCCAACAGAAATACTATGAAAAAAGTAACAAAGCAGATAGAATGCTGGCACGCAAATTAAAGCAAAAACAAGCTAAAGCTAAAATTCATAACATCCACACTAAAAATGGCTCAGTATCCCACAATCCCAAAATTATAAGCGATGCATTTAAGGACTATTACACATCCCTATACAACCTACCAGGCCCAGTGGGAGACTCGGCTAAAAACAAAAGAGCAATAAAGATTCGAAATTATCTAGCAGAATGCCGACTCCCCACTCTAGATCCGAACGATATCATAAACCTCGAAAAATCTATTGAGCCCCTGGAAATTATGGACGCCATAAAATCCCTGAAAATTGGGAAGGCCCGTGGTCCGGATGGATTTTCTAATCTTTATTACAAGAAATATGCCGCAATGCTCCTACCATTTCTTACCAAAGTATTCAATGAGATGCTACTAGGCCTTCCCCCTCCTAGGGATATGCTTCGCGCTACCATAGTGGTAATCCCAAAAGAGGGGAAAGATCCTCTACTGTGCTCTAACTACGGACCTATCTCATTGTTAAATACTGATCTAAAACTTTATGCAAAGATCTTAGCCAACATATTAAATAATATCCTCCCTAAACGGGTTCATCCGGATCAGGTGGGATTCGTCCTGGGCAGACAAGCCCTTGACAACACTAGGAGGACAGTGAATCTAATACACATAGCACAAAACACAAAGTGCCCATCTCTATTACTCTCTTTAGACGCAGAAAAAGCGTTCGATTGATTAGACTGGCAGTTTATGTCAGCTACGCTTTCGCAGATGGGATTCACAGCCAAAATACTAAATAGCATAAACACACTATACTCCACACCAACGGCCATGGTCAGGACGAACAACTCCTTATCTGATCCCTTTTCAATATCAAATGGAACTAGACAGGGTTGTCCGCTCTCACCTCTGTTGTTTGCCTTAGCCATAGAACCATTAGCATGCCGGATAAGGATGAACCCCAATATTGCGGGTATTCATGTTGGTCAGGAAGAATTCAAAATAGCTCTTTTTGCGGATGATATACTATTGACGCTCTCAAAACATCTTGCATCCCTCCCTAACCTTTTTCATGATCAGAATTCGGCTCCCTTTCAGGATATAAAATTAATCATTCCAAATCCATGGCCCTTAGCTTAAATCTCCCTAAAGAATTAGTAAAACTACTCCAACTAAATTTCGACTTTAAATGGAACTCGAACCATATTAAATATCTAGGGGTCCAATTAACAAAAGATTACTCGACTTTATACAATGCAAATTTTAAACCCTTTTTGGACCAGATAGCTAAGGATTTAACCACTTGGAATCCGTACATAATATCCTGGTTTGGGAGAATAACTACCATCAAAATGAATATTCTACCTAGACTCTATCTCTTCCAAACTCTCCCGGTTAAAAATTGTCAGAAAGACCTAAACAATATACAGAAGAAAATTTTGAAGTTTGTCTGGCAAAATAGGCGACCCAGAGTGCGTAAAGATATTCTCTATAAATCCAAAACAGAAGGAGGCATAGCTCTCCCGAACTTACAAAACTACTATAGATCCGCACAGCTAGGGCAACTCATTAGCTGGCATTCAAACCCAACCGAGAGGAGGTGGGTTGAGATAGAGGACCTAGTTTGTTCCCCATGTAAAATAAAAAATCTTCTCTGGCTCAACAAAAGTCTAGACCAGCTGAGATCTACAAGAACCCGGTGATATCCTTTGCCTGTAATCTCTGGGACTCCCTCAAAACCAAGTTCCAACTAACCGATTCCCCTTCCCTTATGCAACCACTATTCTCGGACCCCTCCCTTCCTTTTTACACAGGAAACCCGCACCCCCATACCTGGATTCAAAAAGGACTCACAAGAGTCAAGGATATCCTCACCCAAGGGAAAGTCCCCCCATTCGCCTCGCTACAAACAAACCATGATATACCCTCCTCCGAATTTTTCAGATTTCTCCAGGTTAGCCATTATATCCAATCAATTTATAAGCCAAGTCAACCCCATGCTTTAACTTTGTATGAGGACTGGTGTCTACACCAACCCCACACAAAGGGCATAATCTCCAGAATATATCACAGTTTATCCTCTGTCAGGAACAACCAAACCCCCGATAAATATATGGTTTCCTGGGAAAAGGATCTTAACGTCTGTATAGATCTCGATACCTGGACAGACATCTGGGAAGCTGCTTCCAAAAATTCATCATGCGTTGTAATTAAGGAGAATATTTACAAGTTAATATTCAGATGGTATATGACTCCTGCCAGGTTGCACTCTTTTCTCCCAGGCGTTTCCCCTCTGTGCTGGCGTGGTTGTGGTGAAGCGGGGAATGTACTGCACATATTCTGGTCATGCCCCAAAATCCAACAAACATGGACAGAAGTGTTCACCTTAATACACAAGATACTAGAAATGTCTGTCCCACACGACCCAGTATATATATTACTAGGAAAACCAATGGCTAATATTTCCAAAAAAAAGCTAGAGTAATATCCCAAATTTTAAACGCTACACGGTGTACAATTGCCAAAAACTGGAAACAACCGACCCCCCCATCCTTACATCAAATCAACAATCAAATTTGGCATATAGTCTATATGGAAAAACTCTCAGCCTATCTTAACGGCTCTACCTCGCAATTCTCTGATATTTGGGCTCCTTGGTTCCGTCATGTAGGTATATCCCCATATATAGACTAGAATACTTTGAACAGAGTGATACATGTGATATTTATATTGTTGAATACAGTACAATATTGGTACAAATGCTACCCCTCCCCCCCCCGTCCCTCCCTCCCCGATCTCCCTCTTCTCCACTGTTCCACAACCAGTTTATTTGTATTACTGTATCATGTTGTGTTTACCTCATTTTGTATGTTTGAAAATGCTCAATAAAAATTTAATAAAAAAAAAAAAAAAAAATGATCAAAAAAAAAAATTACTTACAGACATCAGATTTGTGTCAAAATTTATTAATTCCCCATATGTGACCCCTTAAACATGTCACTGCCATTAGTACACTTTGGTCCTAGGCTGCATGCTGCTTTGTGTTAGCTCTGGTTATAGAACTGTAGTTGGTTTTTATGACAGACTTGTATAGCAGATGCGTTTAAGGAAATCATAACATCCCAGCAACAAATGTATTTGTATCAAACCAGGAGGATTTCACCAGCAGCGTTGTTGTCAGGAGAGAGAGGAGGGCTTTAGCTCCAAAAAAAAAAAAAAAAAAACACAAACAAACAATTTGGCCATGCTAAGCGGTACCACGCACCTTTCAAATGCTTCACACCTCGCTCACAAAAAACATTTAGTCTACTGAGGTTAGGGGGACTCACCTGTCCTCACTCAGTGCTGAGAGGGAGGTTTGTGGCGGGAGCGAGGCCAGGCAGAAATCTTCCACCACAAACCTCCCAGGGTCTACTTCTGCGCCAAGAACTGCAAGAACAGCGCCTAAAAAGGAAAGGGGGGGGGGGGGGGGGTCAGAGAAGAGAAAGGAAGATCAAGATGCCAAGAGCAGCAAAGCTGTTATTACACAAAGATACAAGGAAAGCAGAGACAGTCAACCCTTTAAATGCCAGAGGGGGGCAGCCATGCAGGACATTTTGAGCTAAACGTGTATTTAGGCACTCGTTGGTTTTAATCTCTCCGTCCATATTCCCTATAGCTGGTAACGTTTGGCAAAACAATTTTTTTAATGGGTTTATAAGGAACACTGTTGTACAAAGGGGTGTTCAATAGGGGGGTGCGCAGGTTAAACGGCTGGGGATCCTCTCACCCGTCACAAACTTCTGCACGTCCACTGCCCCCTCCAGTTTAATCCTCTGTAGCTCATCCTCCAGTATTAGCTCGTCGGACTGGTTGATATATTTCTGCCTCGGAGGCTGTGGCAGCAGGTTATGCTGTATATGAATATATTTTAAAAAAAAGGGGGTTGGGGGGGGATAGAGATTAGAGGGTCAGTCCCAAGTAGCAGGTTGAAAATAAAGTTATTAAATATATTTTATTTCATATAGCGCTTCTCTCCAATGGGACGCAAAGTGCTTCACAATTACAGTATAATGCACGGTACACGCAGCACATAGGATTGTTAGACACAGCCCTTGCCCAGATGAGTTTACAATCTATCAAATCTACGTAAGTACCAGCACTCACTGTCTAATAGCTAAATGATGAAAACAGTTGTAATGCAGAATAAACATTTAATAATAAAATGAACCAGAAATAAATCAAATGTGTTTACAGAAACCAGTATCATAAATGGGCATGTCACAAAGTGAGGGGTGTGGGGGGGGGGGGGGAAGGAAAAAACATGAAACACAAGGAATATACACAAAAAACAGAGAACGGAAAGTATGCTAGGGGGGCGACGTTTCGAGGGACTACCTCTTCATCTGGCCCATTCCCCCTGGTCCAACCAAAAGGACCGAGAGGTACTTCCCTAAGTCTCCCTTCCCCTATACCTGGTCAAATCAGACACCCCTGAAAATAGATAGCAAACATATAGTGTAGGCTAAATACAGCTAAACAGCTAATAGCAGGGCAGCAAGAATCCACTAATGGTACAGTAAAAGCTGAACACAGCTTGCAAGAAAGCAGCTTGCAAATGAGCACCAGGAGTCCACACAGTCAGTGAAAGGTTAATGAGAAAAGTAAATGAAGTGATCAAACCCTCAGTAGCTCTGCTCCTTCAGCTGCTCGTGTGGAGTGCTGAGGGACTCATTTGATTTATTTCTGGTTCATTTTATTATTAAATGTTTATTCTGCATTACAACTGTTTTCATCATTTACCTATTAGACAGTGAGTGCTGGTACTTACGTAGATTTGTTAGTACTATACAGGGGAATAAGGGTCCCCTTTTGTTCCGTGCACCCTGCAATTGCATATATTTAACACTATCAGAGTGCTGTCTATCGTCCCCTTTTACCTTTAGTTTACAATCTATGTTTTTGGTGCCTGAGACACAGGGAGATAAAGTGACTTGCACAAGGTCACAGAGCTGATACCGGGATTTGAACCAGGTCCCCCCGATTCAAACTCAGTGTCATTGTGTCTCATCTTATGAGGAGAAAGAGTGGCTCAGTGATTAAGCCGGCTTCCTTGGGAAGATTCAATCCCCCTTAAAGTAACTGTTTTACTTGATAGTATCCTGTGTAAAATGAATGTTTTGCCTTTCTCCGGGAACACAGAATTCCAGCACCATGGCTACTTCTGCTTCTTTGTCTGACCAACAATGGCAATTTACACAGAGCTCTGAAGACTGAAACAGTCCCATCACCAAAAGACATTAGATACAAGATTATAAAAAAAAAAAAAAAAGTGCCAAGATCGTTACCAGAAAATATTTTAAAATGGCTTTTCTTTTTTTAGGGATATAGATATATAATATTAAACATTTCACATTAGTTTATTTTCATCATAGGAGCGACTGACCATTCATTAAAAAGGATGGGGAGTATAAACGAAACCCACAGAGATTATTCAATACACTGTAAAGCCCCCTCCCCGTGCTGGGAGATATTTACGTCCCATTGAGCAGAGACCAGGAAAAGATATTGAGCCATCGCTCTACACTGCATCTCTTGGAGTCACAGAAGAGATAGACACAGCAGTGAGGGTGGAAAAGGACGTTATTTGTGGGCTCAGATATAGAAAAATGGACAATAAGTAAAGACTTCTTTAATAAGAACCCAGACAGGAAGAGTCCTGCCCGCCGAGTTTGGGTTAAGTATCTTCATCCGTTTTCAGAAAAAAAAAACGTTGGTCTTAAAAAGAATGCACTGGAAAAACAGATTTGATCATTTCGAAGGGGTATTACATAATCATTTTTTTTTAATAACTTACAAAAAACAAATATACAAAAACATTGGAAAAACACTCATAACACCGGGATTTGTACACGTAAGAATTGCTTAAAAACAAGCGGCATAGGATGTTTTTAACGCTTCCAGCGCCACATGGGGCAAAGATTCCTGCGAAAGCGATGGAAAATAATAAACGGACAGGGAGACTTAGCAACCGGATCCTACAAACCGGGGAATCCGTCTGAAAAAACACACCGCATCCTTTTTTCCGATATGTTGGAAAGTTTGCTCCATGTGCTGGAGAAGATCTGAGCCCTGGTCAAGTGAGTGGAATTGATCTCTTCACCAGCGTGGGGAAAGCAGATTCGCAGCTCGTCAAAGAGAGGCCCTGGAGAGAGACACACATACCTCCTCACTGATCTCCCTCAGGATGGAAGGCTGGAGCTCCATGGATTTAAAGAGTGTCCCCACCACACAGCATTTCTCTTCACCTTGCAGCTCACACAGCTTCCTCACAGCAACCTTGCGGCCTGGAGGGACAATATGACATGGCAGATAAACACAGAGCACCCATGACATACACCGAGCACAGCTCCGTCCAATGTTACATGTCAACTTCTTTAAATCTGACCCTATCCCAGCACAAGCACCAACCCTCCCCCAGCCAAGCATGGAAATGTGCTGCACTCCCTGCATAGCAGTCTTTATTGATTTATGTTGGGAGCACAGAGTATCGATATCATATTATAATTCATTATAGTCACAGGTCTCTCTTTGGTAATTACATATCCTTCACTCAAATCCATCTCACTGCCTTCATAGTGGCGGGAAGGTGGCAACAGGTGTTCAAGAAGACGTATAGGGGCACTTGTGTTGGTAGATTTAATCATTCTATGATAGTTTGAACAATATACCCGGCTAAAGTGGTAAAAGTAATTGCCAATATGCAGCGGAGGCCGGCATGGCAAGTTAGGCCTCAACCCCCAAATATGAAATACACTGAAAAGCAATGGCCCTCATTCTCCGGAGGCTGGATTGTCCCTGGCAGCATTCAGGAAGAAGACATGAAGGCAGAAGGCGCAAAGAATCCCAGCAGGTTAAAAACAAAAGCTGTCATTCAAACCTAAATCTGGCTACCTACAACTGCCAATCTCCAGTGAAGCAGCACTGCAAGACCTGGAAGGCCAACTTGAAAATATTAAATGGGATATTGTTGGCCTTGGTGAAGAAAAGATAAAGGCCTAATTGTGCTAAAAAGTGGACACCTATTCTATTAGGTACAAAAAATAGAATTTGTAGAGTCAGCTTCATCGTTAACAAGAGATGGAGAAACAACATACAGGCAGTCCTCGGTTATCCAACGGAATCAGTTCTGGAAGTAGCGTTGGATAGTGAAACCGCTGCAAAGCGAGTCCCATGTTAATCAGTGGCGGTGAGCGCTGGATAACGCATTCCGGCGTCGAAAAACAGCCCTTAGGGTTGCATTGTAAAGCGTTGGATATGCCATTCGTTGTAAAGTGAAACGTTGGATAACGAGGAATACCTGTATTGGAGAATGAAAGCTCATCAGAAAGAGAAGCCAGAACTGTCATTCAGTTGACAAAGATAAAGGCTTCAAATGATCCAAGTGTATGCCCCAACATCAAGTCACACAGACAAGGAAGTAGAAGACTTCTACCACGAAATCAACCAACTTAAAGGAAAGTGTCACCTCAAGATCTTTATGGGAGATTTCAATGCAAAGATTGGTGCCGAGCAGAAAGACAAAGTATTAGTTGGTAAGTATAGTTGACAACAGGAATGAACGTGGAGACAGATTGGTAGCATTTACAGAATGTGAAAACTTCTACATCATGAATGCATTCTTTAAGAAGAATCCAAATGGACATGGAATGGACCCAATGGAATGAAGAATGACATGGACGATATCACAGCTAACAAGAAACACATGATTGAAGACTGCACAGTCCTTAAAGTGAAACCTGGACCCTAAATGCGAAGACAATTCAGAAGCTTCAGACAACTCGAAGAAGTATGGAGATTTATGCTGGGTATTACCCGAAGAGACAGGAAAAAGAATGAATGGATCGGAAAAAAAAGTCTGTGACATCATTACAAGGGTGACAAAATTAAAATGGTGGTGGGATGGACATATGGCAAGAAGCAATGACCATTGTTGGACAAAGATGGTAGTCAACTGGATGCCAAGGGACATCAAGAGACGATGACCAAAAGTAAGATGGGAGGATATAATGCGTGGGTTGTGTATACATCTGTAGATGTGCAAATGTGGATGTGCATCAGTGTGTTAATGTGTACACACCGTGCACATATATCAGTATGTGACTGAATTGGTGCAGTGGTAAGAGTGCAACATGTGCATTAGGGGGTCCGCCTGGTACCTTATGCGCATTATGACACTACAGCACTCTATACTGACACAGGATGAGTCCCTCTTCCGCAGAGCTAACACTTAGGCTGCGATTATACAAAAAAACGCCTGTGGTTTCTCCCATAGCGACACCACGCGGCGTAAAAACAAATTTTGAAAAAGCATCAACCGTCTCCCGCTTTGCAGTAGCAAGCGGGTAGACAGTTGAATTTGGTATAGCCACTTATCACATTTCTAAGAAACTTGTTTTTTGCGCCACGCGGTGTCGCTACGGGAGACACCATGGGCGTTTTTTGGTATAAACGCAGCCTAACACAGAGAACTCTTACCCCATTTCTGCATCGCCCTCTCTATTAGCAGAGGCCTCATCTGCATCAGGCGGGTGGCGTAGATGTGGGCGTATTGACGGGTGAAGCTGCGCTCGCCCAGGCAGAAAACCTCAGAGCAGTTGGCGTAGTGTACGTTGGACACCCGAGTGAAGGTGGAGGAGACCTCGGAGGGGGGGGGTGAGAAGGCCCGGCCCCTGACCGACTGCCAGCTCTGTGAACATGACGTAAACCTGGGAAGAAAAAAAGAAGTGAATAAAAAGATAGGACAGCGAAAGGGGGATAAGAGAGCGAGAGCGAGGAGGAGGCGGGGGGGAGAAGAGAGCGAGGAGGAGGCGGGGGGGGAGAAGAGAGCGAGGAGGAGGCGGGGGGGAGAAGAGAGCGAGGAGGAGGCGGGGGGGGAGAAGAGAGCGAGGAGGAGGCGGGGGGGAGAAGAGAGCGAGGAGGAGGCGGGGGGGAGAAGAGAGCGAGGAGGAGGCGGGGGGGAGAAGAGAGCGAGGAGGAGGCGGGGGGAGAAGAGAGCGAGGAGGAGGCGGGGGGAGAAGAGAGCGAGGAGGAGGCGGGGGAGAAGAGAGCGAGGAGGAGGCGGGGGGAGAAGAGAGCGAGGAGGAGGCGGGGGGAGAAGAGAGCGAGGAGGAGGCGGGGGGAGAAGAGAGCGAGGAGGAGGCGGGGGGAGAAGAGAGCGAGGAGGGGGGGGGGAGAAGAGAGCGAGGAGGGGGGGGGAGAAGAGAGCGAGGAGGGGGGGGGGAGAAGAGAGCGAGGAGGGGGGGGGAGAAGAGAGCGAGGAGGGGGGGGGGAGAAGAGAGCGAGGAGGGGGGGGGAGAAGAGAGCGAGGAGGGGGGGGGAGAAGAGAGCGAGGAGGGGGGGGGAGAAGAGAGCGAGGAGGGGGGGGGAGAAGAGAGCGAGGAGGGGGGGGGAGAAGAGAGCGAGGAGGGGGGGGGAGAAGAGAGCGAGGAGGGGGGGGAGAAGAGAGCGGGGGGGGGGAGAAGAGAGCGAGGGGGGGGAGAAGAGAGCGAGGGGGGGGAGAAGAGAGCGAGGGGGGGGAGAAGAGAGCGAGGGGGGGGAGAAGAGAGTGAGGGGGGGGAGAAGAGAGCGAGGGGGGGAGAAGAGAGCGAGGGGGGGAGAAGAGAGCGAGGGGGGGGAGAAGAGAGCGAGGGGGGGGAGAAGAGAGCGAGGGGGGGGAGAAGAGAGCGAGGGGGGGGAGAAGAGAGCGAGGGGGGGGAGAAGAGAGCGAGGGGGGGGAGAAGAGAGCGAGGGGGGGAGAAGAGAGCGAGGGGGGGAGAAGAGAGCGAGGGGGGGAGAAGAGAGCGAGGGGGGGAGAAGAGAGCGAGGGGGGGGAGAAGAGAGCGAGGGGGGGAGAAGAGAGCGAGGGGGGGGAGAAGAGAGCGAGGGGGGGGAGAAGAGAGCGAGGGGGGGGAGAAGAGAGCGAGGGGGGGGAGAAGAGAGCGAGGGGGGGAGAAGAGAGCGAGGGGGGGGAGAAGAGAGCGAGGGGGGGGGAGAAGAGAGCGAGCGGGGGGGGGAGAAGAGAGCGAGCGGGGGAGAGAGCGAGCGGGGGGGGGGGGGAGAGCGAGCGGGGGGGGGGGGAGAGCGGGGGGGGGAGAGAGCGGGGGGGGAGAGAGAGCGGGGGGGAGAGAGAGCGGGGGGGGAGAGAGAGCGGGGGGGAGAGAGAGCGGGGGGGGAGAGAGAGCGGGGGGGAGAGAGAGCGGGGGGGGAGAGAGAGCGGGGGGAGAGAGAGCGGGGGGGGAGAGAGAGCGGGGGGGAGAGAAGAGAGCGAGGGGGGAGAGAAGAGAGCGAGGGGGGGGAGAAGAGAGCGAGGGGGGGGAGAAGAGAGCGAGGGGGGGGAGAAGAGAGCGAGGGGGGGGGAGAAGAGAGCGAGGGGGGGGAGAAGAGAGCGAGGGGGGGGAGAAGAGAGCGAGGGGGGGGAGAAGAGAGCGAGGGGGGGGAGAAGAGAGCGAGGGGGGGGAGAAGAGAGCGAGGGGGGGGAGAAGAGAGCGAGGGGGGGGAGAAGAGAGCGAGGGGGGGGAAGAGAGCGAGCGGGGGGGGGGAAGAGAGCGAGCGGGGGGGGAAGAGAGCGAGCGGGGGGGGAAGAGAGCGAGCGGGGGGGGAAGAGAGCGAGCGGGGGGGGAAGAGAGCGAGCGGGGGGGGGAAGAGAGCGAGCGGGGGGGGAAGAGAGCGAGCGGGGGGGGAAGAGAGCGAGCGGGGGGGAAGAGAGCGAGCGGGGGGGAAGAGAGCGAGCGGGGGGGGAAGAGAGCGAGCGGGGGGGAAGAGAGCGAGCGGGGGGGAAGAGAGCGAGCGGGGGGGAAGAGAGCTAGCGGGGGGGAAGAGAGCGAGCGGGGGGGAAGAGAGCGAGCGGTGGGGAAGAGAGCGAGCGGGGGGGAAGAGAGCGAGCGGTGGGGGGAAGAGAGCGAGCGGGGGGGGGGGGGGAAATAGCGAGCGGGGGGGGGGGGAAGAGAGCGAGCCGGGGGGGGAAGAGAGCGAGCCGGGGGGGGGGGGAAGAGAGCGAGCCGGGGGGGGGGAAGAGAGCGAGCCGGGGGGGGGGAAGAGAGCGAGCCGGGGGGGGGGAAAGAGAGCGAGCCGGGGGGGGAAGAAAGAGAGCGAGCCGGGGGGGGGGGAAAGAGAGCGAGCCGGGGGGGGGAAAGAGAGCGAGCCGCCAGGGGGGGGGAAGAGAGCGAGCCGCCAGGGGGGGGAAGAGAGCGAGCCGGGGGGGGAAGAGAGCGAGCCGGGGGGGGGGAAAGAGAGCGAGCCGGGGGGGGGGAAAGAGAGCGAGCCGCCAGGGGGGGGGAAGAGAGCGAGCCGCCAGGGGGGGGGAAGAGAGCGAGCCGCCAGGGGGGGGGAAGAGAGCGAGCCGGGGTGGGGGAAGAGAGCGAGCCGGGGGGGGGGGAAGAGAGCGAGCCGGGGGGGGGGGGGGAAAGAGAGCGAGCCGGGGGGGGGGGGGAAAGAGAGCGAGCCGGGGGGGGGGGAAAGAGAGCGAGCCGGGGGGGGGAAAGAGAGCGAGCCGCCAGGGGGGGGGGAAGAGAGCGAGCCGGGGGGGAAGAGAGAGAGCGGGGGGGAGAGAGCAGGGGGGGGGAGAGAGAGCAGGGGGGGGGGAGAGAGACCAGGGGGGGGGGGAGAGAGAGCAGGGGGGGGGGAGAGAGAGCAGGGGGGGGGGAGAGAGACCAGGGGGGGGGGAGAGAGACCAGGGGGGGGGGAGAGAGAGCAGGGGGGGGGGAGAGAGAGCAGGGGGGGGGGGAGAGAGCAGGGGGGGGGGAGAGAGCAGGGGGGGGGGAGAGAGCAGGGGGGGGGAGAGAGCAGGGGGGGGGGAGAGAGCAGGGGGGGGGAGAGAGCAGGGGGGGAGAGAGCAGGGGGGGGAGAAAGCAGGGGGGGGGAGAGAGCAGGGGGGGGGGGAGAGAGCAGGGGGGGAGAGAGCAGGGGGGGGGAGAGAGCAGGGGGGGGAGAGAGCAGGGGGGGGAGAGAGCAGGGGGGGGAGAGAGCAGGGGGGGGAGAGAGCAGGGGGGGGGGGGGGAGAGAGCAGGGGGGGGGGAGAGAGCAGGGGGGGGAGAGAGCAGGGGGGGAGAGAGCAGGGGGGGGAGAGAGCAGGGGGGGGGAGAGAGCAGGGGGGGGAGAGAGCAGGGGGGGGAGAGAGCAGGGGGGGGAGAGAGCAGGGGGGGGAGAGAGTAGGGGGGGGAGAGAGTAGGGGGGGGGGAGAGCAGGGGGGGGAGAGAGCAGGGGGGGGAGAGAGCAGGGGGGGGAGAGAGCGGGGGGGGAGAGAGCGGGGGGGGGGAGAGAGCGGGGGGGGGGAGAGCGGGGGGGGGGGGGGAGAGCGGGGGGGGGGGGGGAGAGAGCGGGGGTGGGGAGAGAGCGGGGGTGGGGGAGAGAGCGGGGGTGGGGGAGAGAGCGGGGGGGGAGAGAGCGGGGGGGGAGAGAGCGGGGGGGGGGAGAGAGCGGGGGGGGAGAGAGCAGGGGGGGAGAGAGCAGGGGGGGAGAGAGCAGGGGGGGAGAGAGCAGGGGGGGGGAGAGCAGGGGGGGGGAGAGAGCGGGGGGGGAGAGAGCGGGGGGGGAGAGAGCGGGGGGAAGAGAGAGCGAGCGGGGGGGGGGGGGAAGATAGCGAGCGGGGGGGAAGAGAACGAGCGGGGGGGGGGAAAGAACGAGCGGGGGGGGGAAGAGAACGAGCGGGGGGGGGGGAAGAGAACGAGCGGGGGGGGGGAAGAGAACGAGCGGGGGGGGGAAGAGAACGAGCGGGGGGGGGGGGAAGAGAACGAGCGGGGGGGGGGGAAGAGAACGAGCGGGGGGGGAGAGAGCGAGCGGGGGGGGGAGAGAGAGAGCGGGGGGGGAGAGAGAGAGCGGGGGGGAAGAGAGCGGGGGGGAAGAGAGCGGGGGGGAAGAGAGCGGGGGGGAAGAGAGCGGGGGGGAAGAGAGCAGGGGGGAAGAGAGCGGGGGGGAAGAGAGCAGGGGGTAAGAGAGCGGGGTGGAAGAGAGCGGGGAAGAGAGCGAGCGGGGGGGGGGAAGAGAGCGAGCGGGGGGGGGGAAGAGAGCGAGCGGGGGGGGGGGAAGAGAGCGAGCGGGGGGGGAAGAGAGCGAGCGGGGGGGGAAGAGAGCGAGCGGGGGGGAAGAGAGCGAGCGGGGGGGGAAGAGAGCGAGCGGGGGGGGGGGAAGAGAGCGAGCGGGGGGAAGAGAGCGAGGGGGGGGGGGAAGAGAGCGAGCGGGGGGGGAAGAGAGCGAGCGGGGGGGGAAGAGAGCGAGCGGGGGGGGAAGAGAGCGAGCGGGGGGGGGGAAGAGAGCGTGCGGGGGGGGGAAGAGAGCGAGCGGGGGGGGAAGAGCGAGCGGGGGGGGAAGAGAGCGAGCGGGGGGGGGGAAGAGAGCGAGCGGGGGGGGGGGAAGAGAGCGAGCGGGGGGGGGGGAAGAGAGCGAGCGGGGGGGGGGGAAGAGAGCGAGCGGGGGGGGGGAAGAGAGCGAGCGGGGGGGGGGAAGAGAGCGAGCGGGGGGGGGAAGAGAGCGAGCGGGGGGGGGGAAGAGAGCGAGCGGGGGGGGGAAGAGAGCGAGCGGGGGGGGGAAGAGAGCGAGCGGGGGGGGGGAGAGAGCGAGCGGGGGGGGGAAGAGAGCGAGCGGGGGGGAAGAGAGCGAGCGGGGGGGGGGAAGAGAGCGAGCGGGGGGGGGAAGAGAGCGAGCGGGGGGGGGAAGAGAGCGAGCGGGGGGGGGAAGAGAGCGAGCGGGGGGGGGAAGAGAGCGAGCGGGGGGGGGGGGGAAGAGAGCGAGCGGGGGGGGGAAGAGAGCGAGCGGGGGGGGGGGAAGAGAGCGAGCGGGGGGGGGAAGAGAGCGAGCGGGGGGGGGGGAAGAGAGCGAGCGGGGGGGGGGGAAGAGAGCGAGCGGGGGGGGGAAGAGAGCGAGCGGGGGGGGGAAGAGAGCGAGCGGGGGGGGAAGAGAGCGAGCGGGGGGGGGAAGAGAGCGAGCGGGGGGGGAAGAGAGCGAGCGGGGGGGGGAAGAGAGCGAGCGGGGGGGGGGGGAAGAGAGCAAGCGGGGGGGGAGAAAAGAGCGAGCGGGGGGGGGAAGAGAGCGAGCGGGGGGGGGGAAGAGAGCGAGCGGGGGGGGAGAAGAGAGCGAGCGGGGGGGGAAGAGAGCGAGCGGGGGGGGAAGAGAGCGAGCGGGGGGGGGAAGAGAGCGAGCGGGGGGGGGGAAGAGAGCGTGCGGGGGGGGGGAAGAGAGCGAGCGGGGGGGGGGGGAAGAGAGCGAGCGGGGGGGGGGGGAAGAGAGCGAGCGGGGGGGGGGGAAGAGAGCGAGCGGGGGGGGGGAAGAGAGCGAGCGGGGGGGGGGAAGAGAGCGAGCGGGGGGGGGGAAGAGAGCGAGCGGGGGGGGGAAGAGAGCGAGCGGGGGGGGGGAAGAGAGCGAGCGGGGGGGGGGGAAGAGAGCGAGCGGGGGGGGGGGAAGAGAGCGAGCGGGGGGGGGGAAGAGAGCGAGCGGGGGGGGGGAAGAGAGCGAGCGGGGGGGAAGAGAGCGAGCGGGGGGGGGGGGAAGAGAGCGAGCGGGGGGGGGGAAGAGAGCGAGCGGGGGGGGGAAGAGAGCGAGCGGGGGGGGGGGAAGAGAGCGAGCGGGGGGGGAAGAGAGCGAGCGGGGGGGGAAGAGAGCGAGCGGGGGGGGGAAGAGAGCGAGCGGGGGGGGGGAAGAGAGCGAGCGGGGGGGGAAGAGAGCGAGCGGGGGGGAAGAGAGCGAGCGGGGGGGGAAGAGAGCGAGCGGGGGGGGGAAGAGAGCGAGCGGGGGGGGGGAAGAGAGCGAGCGGGGGGGGGGAAGAGAGCGAGCGGGGGGGGGAAGAGAGCGAGCGGGGGGGGGAAGAGAGCGAGCGGGGGGGGGGGAAGAGAGCGAGGCGGGGGGGGGGAAGAGAGCGAGCGGGGGGGGGGAAGAGAGCGAGCGGGGGGGGGGGGAAGAGAGCGAGCGGGGGGGGGGGGAAGAGAGCGAGCGGGGGGGGGGAAGAGAGCGAGCGGGGGGGGGGAAGAGAGCGAGCGGGGGGGGAAGAGAGCGAGGGGGGGGGGAAGAGAGCGAGCGGGGGGGGGGAAGAGAGCGAGCGGGGGGGGGGGAGAGAGCGAGCGGGGGGGGGGGGGAGAGAGCGAGCGGGGGGGGGGGGAGAGCGAGCGGGGGGGGGGGGGAGAGCGGGTGGGGGAGATAAAAGGGGGAAAGCTCAGCCTCAACACTGACAGATCTGCAGACCATCGCTTGACAGTCTGTTTATATATTCATATATACACATGGTAATTATATAATGTGGGGGCATACAGTAGTAACTAGCATCCCCCTCTATTTTTTTCCACTCACCCTCCGCTCCCGCCAAGGCTTCTCTCCGCCGGCCCACCACGATATGCCAGGGTTACTGAATCACAGTGCGACGTCCTGATAACGGCGCCATCTTGGGAAGGTTAGGGGAATTAGTTTACAGTATTACAGAATTTAGGTGAACTTTTTGGCCGCCATATTGGTGGAGGCATAGAAACGTAACTGCAGATTCGCCGATTTGATTGAGTTTGATGCGGTGAAAAATTACATTTTGATGTGTGGGACTCCGTCATCTTGCAATTGAGAAAGACTAGTAATGAGCGACATTGTGTACTAAGTGGGTCACTGCCTATGGAATAAAAAAAATGCAGTTTTCCCAGGTGGGGAGGTTAAGTGATTGTGTAACCTGAGAGAGTACTAACTGTGCATATGTAGTCTCAGAGTAATGACATCTAGAACTGTGACAAACCAGCACCGAATGAAATAATCACATATTGTACGCTCCTGAAAAGTAACAGTCTAATCTGGATGTGAGGAAATACTGTGTCCTGGGATGTAGCTGGTATGAAGAGCGGAGGAACAAGGGGTCAACGTGTTCCTGGGCAGTGGATATTCACAGTTGAGTGCAAATAGCCACACGGCTATTCGCACTCAGTAAACATCCCAGCCTGGAATCGAACCCTTGTCCCCTTACGGCTATTCGCACTCAGTAGAACTTAACTGAGTGCGAATAGCCAAGCTGTTATGAACAGGTTTCTATGCCTTTATTCACCACGAAAATATCAGAAAGTCTTATAGCTCAGTGGTTATGCAGCAGTTATGCAGCAGGCCATTCGCATAGTGGACCAGG